>NW_021626760.1:0-9174 GCF_004785775.1 Grammomys surdaster
GCCTTCATGAGGTCAAGGTTCTCTTCTTCCACCTATGCCCAACAGGGCCCTCCACTTTTACATATTCAGCTGAAGCCCTGGATCCCCCCCTAAGTGCTCCCAGGCTGGTGGTTTAGACCCTGGGAGCTGTGGTTGGTTGGTATTGTTGCACTCCTCATGGTGCCACAAACCCTTTCAGTTCCTTCAGTCCTCACTCTAACTCCTCCATTGAGAACCCCATGATCAGTTCAATGGCTAGTTGTGAGCATCTGCCTCTGAATATGTCAGACTCTTGAAGGCCTCTGAGGAGACATCCATATCAGGCCCTTATCGGCATGCACTTCCTGACTTCCACATCAGCATCTACCTTTGGTGACTGCATATGGGATAGATACTCAGTTGGAGTCGTCTTGAGACGGCCCCTCCTTCAGGTTCTGTCCCTCACTTTGTCTCCATATTTGCTCCCTTGAGTATTTTGTTGCTCCTTCTAAGAAGAACTGAATCACCCCCACTTGGTCTTCCTTTTTTATGAGCTTCATGTGGCCTGTGAGTTGCATCTTGGGCATTTCAAGGTTCTGGGCTAATATCCAATAATCAGTGAGTGAATACCATGTGTGTTCTTTTGTGATTGGCTTACCTCACTCAGGATGATAATTTCTAGTTCCATCCATTTACCTAGAAAACTCCCGAATTCATTGTTTTTAATAGCTGAGTAGTACTCCATTGTGTAAATATACCACATTTTTTTGAATCCATTCCTCAGTTGAAGAACATATGGGTTCTTTCCAGCTCTTGGCTATTATAAACAAGGCTGCTATGAACATAGTGGAGCATATGTCCTTGTTATACATTCAAGCATCTTCTGGGTATATGCCTCCGAGTGGTATACCTGGATCCTCAGATAATGTTTGGTTCAATTTTCTGAGGAACCGCCAGACTGATTTGCAAAGTAGTTGCACCATCTTGCAGTACCATCAACAAAGGAGGAGTGTTCCTCTTTCTCCACACCCTCGCCAGCATCTACTATCACCTGAGTTTTTAATCTTAGCCATTCTGACTGGTGTGAGATGGAATCTCAGGAGATGGCTCAGCTGTTAAAGGCTAGGCTCACAACCAAAAATATAGTTCCATTATTCTTAACTGGTGTGTGTTTATGTTAAAAGTACACTCCTAATTTTCTCCCTTCTATTCCTTCTCTAACTTTGTAGCAGTACATACCCCCATCATACTTTATGTGTTCTTTAACCATAGGTAGTGATTGATTACAGAGAAAATCTGTTTTACCTATGGTTATTTTCAATCTTTCAACTATCTGCTCCATGGTGACCTCTGAACCTTGAGAGGAGTGTTTACTCTTGTGGTTTAAGTAAGAAAGGCTTCAAATAAATTTTAGAATTTGAACACTTGGTTTCAAATATTTAATGTTGCTTGGAGTCCTGGGATAGGGGATAGGAAGAAGTATATCATCACAGTCAGAAACTCTGGGAAAGTATCATCTCACTACCACCAGTTTATTTTCTCTGCATTCTGCTTTCTGTTCAAGATGTGAACACATAATATTCTTATCTAATCTGTACTAGAAAATGGACTTAAGAAGCAACCTGGTTTATCCATTCTAATATTCAACAAACGAGATTTCAAACCAAAATAAATTCATGGAGACAAAAAAAGTCAACTCATATTCATCAATGAAAGATTAACCAAGGCGATCTTTTGATTCTTACTATCTATGTCACAAATGCAGGGGTACTGACATTTGTAAACAAAATGATTAGTACTAATGCTTAAATTACATAGATATTTACCAGACTGTTAAAGAAGGGATAATGCCAATGATACTCAAATAAATTCACAAAACATAAACAGATAGAATATTTCCAAATTCATTTCATGAGGTTACAGTTACCTTGACACCTAAACCACAAAATGATTTAACAAAGAAAGAGTATTACAGACCAATTTCTCTCCTGAACATAAATGCAAAAATAATCATAGTAAAATACTCCCAAACCAAAACATAGCAACATCATGCATGATGATCGAATATGTCTCCTCCCAAAGATGCAGACATGGTTCAACATACAAAAATCAGAAATGTACTTCATCATATAAACAAACTGAAAGAAAAAAAAACAAGATGACCTCATTGGATTCTAAAAAAGGCTTTCAAAACTATCCAGAACTCTTTATATAAAAGTCTGGAAAACATTAGGGATACAGGGCCTTACCTAAACATAATAAAATCAATTTACAGAAAGCCAATAGACAAAATCAAATTAGAGGGAAAGAATTTCAAAGAAATTTCACGTAAATAAGGAACAAGAAAAGGCTGTTACGTTTCTCATACTCATTCAATATATTAATTCAATATTTAGGAGGAGCAATAAGAAATCTGAAAGGGATCAAAGGGATATAAAATGTGAAATCAAGCTGAGAAAAAAATCAGGGAAAGAATACCTCTCAAAATAGGCACAGATAATACATAAAATTATTGTAAAATTATAAGCAAACAAATGATATTCTTGTGTGACAAACCTTCAAGTCTTCGAAGAAAGAAATTGAAGACAATATCACAAGTTAGCTCTCTTATGTGCATGGATTGGTCAGAATAACATAGCAAAAAAATTGACAAACAAGCAAATGCAATCTACAAATTCAAAACAATTTCTATAAAAATTCCAAGTCATATCTTTCAGATCTTAAAAGGGCACTATACAGATTTATATAAAAAGAAAAAACAAAGCTAAAGAATACAACAAAAGTCAAAGCAAACAACACAGGATAGCTAAAACAATCCTATACAATGAAAGAACAACTCGAATATGTTGTTCTGATTTCAAGCTATACAAAAGAGCTATAGGAACAAAAATGGTGTGGTATTGGCATAAAAACAGATCAGTTGATCAATGAAATTGAATTGATGTCTAGACATAAATCCATACACATATGGAACTAATGTGTAACACAGAAGCTTGAAATACACAATAGAAAACAGGAAGCATCGTTAACAAGTGGTGCTAGTCTAACTGGATGCCAGCATATAGAAGAATGCCAATTAATCCATACCTCTCAAATTCAACAAAACTCAAGTCCAAGTAGATTAACTATATTAACATAAACAAATACACTAAACCTAATCAAAAAGAAGGTCAGGATTAATCTTGGATTTACTGGTACAGAAGACAACTTCCTGTCAGACCACTGAGAGCAGAGGCATTATTAAGAACAACATTAAATATATGGGAGCTTGTGAAACAGAGAAGATTCGGTAAGGCAGAGAACAACACCAAAATGACAAAAACAGTACCCCACAGAATGGGAAAAGATTTTCATCAGCTCTATATCTGACTGAATGCTAATTTCCAATATATATAAAGGACTCAAGAAACCAGACATCAACAAACCCAACAATACCATTGAAAATGGGATACATTATCTCAATAGAGAATTCTCTAGATGATTTAAATTGCCTAGAAATGCTTTAAAAGTGCTCAACATCTCTAACCATCAGGAGAATGCAATTTAGAACTATTTGCTGATTCCATCTAACACCTATCAGAATGCCTAAGTTTAAGCCCCAAGGGACAACACAATGTGGCAATGATTTGAAACAAGAGGAACACTTCTCAATTGCTAGTGGAAGAGCAAACTAGTACAGCCACTATGAAAATCAACATGATTGTTCCTCAGATTATTGGAAAGTGTTCTGCTTGAAGGCACAGCTATATCACTCTTGAGCATATACCCAGAAAACTCTCCATATTACCACAAGGACACTTGTTCAACCATCTTCATTATAGTTTTATTCATAATGACCAAAAACTGTAAACAACCTAGATATTTCTCAACGATGAATAAATAAATGTATAAAGAATAAGTGGCACACTTACATGATGAAATACTACTCAGTGGTTAGAAATAATGACATCTTTAAATTTGCTGAAAAATGGATGGAACTAGAGAAGATTATACTAAGTGAGACAGAAATAAAGACAGACAGGTAACCAGAAAGACAAACATTATATGTACTAAGTTATATTTGTACATTAGCTATAAAATAAGGAAAATCATGCTATAATCCTCAGATCCAGACAGCCTAGGTAAAATAAGGAGGGCTAAAGACAGGTCAGGGGGTGGGGGAGACTTATGGGTCTCCATGGCAATAGGAAATAGATTAAATTTTATTGAAGGATTTGAGTCAAGTGTTGATGAAAACTGGAGGAATATATCAGTGGGTGGTAAAGATGGAGGCACAGAGTACAGGAAGAGGTATCTTTCAAAAATACAAGATAAATAAATCCATTTGAAATCATTTGACTGTAATGGAGATTGGAATGTCAAAAGGTATTAAGAAAAACAAAGAACACTAAATAGTACTTACATTAATAAGCACTGTGAAGAAAACAATTGAAAAATCATTTATCTAAATTTAATTTTCAACAAAGACATGTATCATAAAGTACGAAATTCCAGAAAAAATGATAAAAGTTTAGCTTAAAAAAAAACAAGCAAATGTAACGTATATTATTATTATCAAGAAATAGGTTAACATAATGAAAAATCTTCACTGGGAAATGAATTATATTTGTCAATTTCTAGAAAAAGTCTGGGAGAATACTTTAGTTTTCAGTGAGAAGACATCAAAATGCTTCTAATTTTTATTAAATAAAAGAGGAAATTAAGAATACTATAGCCAGTTATCTCAAGATCTCTAACCAAAGCTTGTGTATCCCATGTCATGTTTCAGATCAAAAACCTCTGTTTTCTAGCCTCAGGATATAGATCTCTTATTTATCTTCCATTTATGGATTTTGGTTCGCTACATTTGTAGTCATCATGACAACAGACAGCAGCCATCCCATCCATGCCTTGGCCATTTGAACTAGAATTATATCACCTTCTGTAAAAATGAAAAAAGGAACCTCAGCATTAAAATGTCTACATAATATAAACCAGCCCTTAATCAACTGAAGATCCACAAACAGAATGCCAAGTTGGGGCGGATATTGCCCTCAGGTCAATTCTCAGCTACTTCGATTTAATATCCGTGGACACTTGATTTAGATCCATTCTGCTTCCTGATATATATTTGTGAACCCTAAATATGACCTCGTACAATTTGAGGTTTCCATTCTCAGTTTACCCTATTTCTTCAAAATGTTCCCCATGAAAGTGAACCACAAAAAAAAAGTCTAATCTAGGTCTCTTTGAGGCTCTCTTAAATAATGCTATTAATATTGCTTTAAGTTACAAACCAGAAAAATCTTAAGACAAGGGCATAAGGGAGTCCTATTTCTCACAAAAATGAAAAAAGAATTTTTTTCTAAGACTCATAATAATATTCCTATCCTCTGAAATCTATTGAGCCAAGCTCCCTTAGTTAAAATAACTCTTAGCACCACTCTGTCCTGCTGCGAATAATTCAGCATATTAAGCTCCATTTAAGCATCCAAACTGCCAGAATCGAATTTTCTACATATAAAATCATGGACAGACCTATCACAATGATAAACCAGTCTCTGGTACCCACTTCTAAGTTAGTTAAGGATTCATCACAATGACGAGATCCCATGAGTAAGACAACTCCTATTTAGAATGATAGTGAATTTGGGCTGACTTACAGTCTAAAGACTCCTTCTATTATCACTAAGGGAGAAATTAGGGCAGCATTTAGAAAGACATAGTGCTATAGGTGCCAAGGAAGGCAGGTTATTCTCTCCCACAGGATGCCAGAAGGATGGTTTTAACCAAGCTGGCCTGAACTGAGATTTTTAGGAAACCCACATTGTGACACACTTCCTATGACAAAGTGACCCCATCCTCAGTAAGGCCACATATCTGATTAGTGCTAAATTCATGTAAGTTAAAGATAGTGAAATAATCAAAGCCATTCCCTGGCACTAATTTGCTTGTGCAAACCAATGAGAGTAAGGGGCTATACCAAGCCAAAGGACATTAGAAACTATCCAATGACAAAATACCCATAGTCTAGATCAGACTCAACAAAGCTCAGAATCCTACATGTCCATTTCTCTTCGTGAACTCTCTAAAATTCATTCCAGCATCAAATAAAAGCTTAACATCAGATCATATATGTACAACATCATAGGGTATATATAAACATTTCAAAACTTCACAGTGATGATAATCCTTCAAATGAAGCCAAAAATCCAACTGCAAAAAATTCAAACCCTGCATTGAATTTATTGATGTCCAACTCTTTTCAGGTTTGCAAAGTATAATCCACTTGTGCTGTATAAAAGAAACTGTCACCTTTGTCTTGTGCTGGTGCCAATCCCTGATAGCTGCTTTCCTCAACAGGCATCCCATAGGGTTCACTGAGGATCATCTGGACTCTTACAAAAAGAGCTTGGGTTTCACATTTCAGTTCTAGTTTCTGTATGACCAAAAGCTCCTACCAATAGTACTCCACTGTTGCTGCTCTTCCTTATGGTCATCCCATTTTACTGGACTCTCAAATACACCCAGTTCTTCTGCTTCAACCAGGCAGCAATTTCACCATGAGCCTCTCCTAGGCAGTCTTCAAGGTATCAATCCTCAACTTCATTGTATAACCCCTTTCAGTCCTTTGACTTCAACATACACTGAAGCAGCAATTTCCTCAATGGCCTTACCTAGCCATTCACAGAACCAGGCCTCAACTGCTCTTCAGGATCCCTTCATTCCATCAGTACCACCTGGAAGATTCTTACAAATTATTTGGCTGCCTGCAGGAGGGCTCTCTCTGGAACACAGCTTCTTGGTGCTCTCATAAAATACTTGCAATACATTGTATATCAACGATGATTGTTTCTAAGTCACGGGCAATTTCTTAGCTAAAACTAACTTGATTCAGCTATCCCAGTAAACTCTACTATTCTTGATTCTAAAGCCATAGCAACATGCCCAAAACTTCCAAATTCTATCAGTTGCTGGTGCTTGAACACAGCCCCTAGATCAATGGCATTTATCCCAGCAATCTAGTCTCAATGGTTTGCTAACTGCCTAAGTATTGCTGTCATGGAACATGATCTGTAGACTAACCTTGAACCCAGAGATATGTTTGTCTCACACACTTGATTTGTGCACCACCTTGCTTGGAACTAATCTTTTCTTTACCTTTACCAAATAAAGAAAACTATTCTTTGGTTTCTTTGTTCTAGGTTGGCCTTGAACTCAGAAATTAACTTGGCTCACTCTCTTGGGATTAAAGATGTATACTATCATGCATAAACACAAAGCCTTTCAGAGCCACTATTCTCAAGATCTCTATCCAAAGTTACTGCAATACCATGGCATGATTTGGACCAAAAACCCTCTGTTTTCTAGCCCATGATTTGGATCTCTGATTTTTCTCCCATTTACGGATTTTAGTTCACAACATATGTAGTCATATTGACAACTGACAGCAGCCGTCCCCATCCATCTCTTGGCCATTTGAATCAGAATCATATCTTCTTTTGTACAAACTAAAAAAAAACACTGGAGCATTAAAAGGCCTACATAATATAAAACATCCCTTTATTTACTGAAAATCTACAAAGAGAATCCCTAGTTAGGGAGGTTATTTCCCCCTGGTCAATTCTCAGTTCCTTCCATTTAGTATCTTTGGATACATGATTTAACTCCATTCTACTTCCTGATACTCTGTTGTGAACACTATATTTGAACCGCTACAAATTGGGATTTTGATTACCGATTTTACTCTATTTCCTCATATGTTTCTTATAAGAGTGAACAACTGAACAAAGTCTAATCTAGGTCTCTTTCAGGCTCCCTTTATTAATGGTATTAATTTACATGTCTTTAAATTACCCTCCAGAAAACTCATGAGACAAGCACAAAAGGAAGCCCTATTCTTCACCAAAATATGAAAAGATATTTTCTAAGCCTCATATTAATACTCCTCTCATCTGAAATCTACTGTGGAAAGCCCCTTTATTTAAAATCACTCTTACCACCACTCTCTGCCCTGCTGCTAATACTTCAGCATATTAAGCTCCATTTAAAGCATCCAAACTGCCAGAATCTAAATTCCTACAAAAAAAAAAAAAACATGGACAGACCTATCACAATTATAACCCAGTCTCTGGTACCCACTTCTATGTTAGTTAAGGATTCATCACAGTGAAGAGACCCCATGAGTTAGCCAACTCTTATTGAGGATGACAGTCAATTTGGGCTGACTTACAACTTAAAGATTCCTTCTATAACACGATGGCAGAAATTCGGACACCATTCAGGATGACATAGTGTTAAAGATGCCAAGAAAGGCACGTTATTCTCTTCCACTGGCTGCCAGGAGGATGGTTTTAATCAAGATGTCCTGACCTGAGATTTTCATGAATCCTCCATTGTGACACACTTCCTATGACAGAGTGACCCCATCCTCAGTAAGGCCACATGTCTGATTAGTCCTAAATTCATGTAGGCTAAGCACAGTGAAACAATCAAAACCATTCCCTGGCAGTAATATGTCTCTGCAAAAAAAATGAGATTATGGGGTCTATACCAAGCCAAAAGACCTTTGAAACTGTCTAATGACAAAACACACATAGTCTAGTCAAAACTCAACAAAGCTCAGAATCCTAAATGTACTTTTGTTTTCCTGAACTCTCTAAAATTCATTCCAGCATCAAATAAATGCTTAACATTACATCACATATGTACAACATCAAAGGGTATATATAAATATTTCAAAACTTCACAGTGATGATACTTCTTCAAATGAAGCCATAAATCCAACTGCAAAAAATTCAAATCCTGCATTGGCTTTATTGATGTCCAACTCTTTTCAGGTTTGCAAACTATAATCCACTTGTGCTGTATAAAACAAACTCTCACCTTTGTCTTGTGCTGGTTCCAATCCCTGATAGCTCCTTTTCTCAAAAGGCATCCCACAGGGTTCACTGAGGATCATCTGTGCTCTTACAAAGAGATCTTGGGTTTCACCTTACAGATCTAGTTTCTGTGTGACAATAAGCTCCATCCAATAGTACTCCACTGTTGCTGCTCTTCCTTACTGTCATCCCATTTTACTGGACTCCCAAATACACCCAGTTCTTCTGCTTCCACCAGGCAGCGCTTTCACCATGAGCCTCTCCTAGGCAGTCTTCAAGGTACCAATACTCAGCTTCATTGTATAACTCCATTCAGTCCTTGGACTTCAACAGACACTGAAGCAGCAATTTCTTC
>NW_021626761.1:0-2068 GCF_004785775.1 Grammomys surdaster
ACTAACCTTGAAACCAGAGATCTGCTTGTCTCACACACTTGATTTGTGCTCAGCCGTGCTTGGAACTAATCTTTTCTTTACCTTTACCAAATAAAGAAAACTATTCTATGCTTTCTTTGTTCTAGGTTAGACTTGAACTCAGAAACTACGTTGCCTCTCTCTCTTAGTACTAAAGATGTATACTATTATGAATAAACACAAAGCTTTTCAGAGCCAGTATTCTCAAGACCTCTGTCCAAATTTACTGTAATACCATGGCATGATTTGGACCAAAAACCTCTGTTTTCTAGCCCATGATCTGGATCTCTGATTTTTCTCCCATTTATGGAATTTAGTATATAACATATGTACTCATGTTGACAACTGTCAGCAGCCATCCCCGTCCATGTCCTGGCCATTTGAATCAGAATCATATCTACTTTTGTCCAAATGAAAAAAAAAATAACTGCAGCATTAAAATGCCTGTATAATATAAACCATACCTTTCTCAACTGAAAATCTACAAAGAGAATCGCTAGCTGGGGAGGATATTTCCCCCTGGTCAATTCTCAGTTACTTCCATTTAGTATCTTTTTATACATGATTAAACACAATTCTACTTCCTGATACCACGTTGTGAACACTCTATTTGAACCCCTCGATTTTGGGCTGTTGGATTCCCTTTTTAGTCTACTTCTTGAAATGTTTCCTATAAGAGTGAACAAGAGAACAAAGTCTAATTTAGGTCTCTTTGAGACTCCCTTTATTAATGGTATTAATTTACATCTCTTTAAATTATCCTCAAAAAACTCTTAAGACAAGCGAACAAGGAAGCTCTAATTTTCACCAAAATACCAAAAGATATTTTCTAAGCCTCATATTAATACTTCTCTCGACTGAAATCTACTGTGCCAAGCCCCTTCATTTAAAATCACTCGTAGCACCACTCTCTGCCCTGCTGCTAATACTTCAGCATATTAAGCTCCATTTAAATCATGCAAACTTCCAGAGTCGAATTTCCTACAAGAAAAAACATGGACAGATCTATCACAATGATAACCCAGTCTCTGGTACCCACTTCTATGTTAGTTAAGGATTCATCACAGTGAAGAGACCCCATGAGGAAGACAACACTTATAGAGGATGACAGTCAATTTGGGCTGACTTACAACTTAAAGATTCCTTCTAATAACACCATGGCAGAAATACGGACACCATTCAGGATGACATACTGCTAAAGGTGCCAAGGAAGGCAGGTTATTCTCTTCCACAGGCTGCCAGCTGGATGGTATTATCCAAGCTGTCCAGACCTGAGATTTTCAAGAATCCTCCATTGTGACACACTTCCTACGACAAAGCAACCCCATCCTCACTAAGGCCACATATCTGATTAGTGCTAAATTCATGTAGTCTAAGCACAGTGAAACAATCAAAACCAGTCCCTGGCAGTAATATGTCTCTGCAAAATAAATGAGATTATGGGGGCTATACCAAGCCAAAAGACGTTTGAAATTGTCTAATGCCAAAACACCCATAGTCTAGTCAAAACTCAACAAAGCTCAGAATCCCAAATGTCCTTTTGTCTTCCTGAACTCTCTAAAATTGATTCTAGCATCAAATAAATGCTTAACATTACATCACATATGTACAACATCATAGGGTATATATAAACATTTCAAAACTTGACCGTGATGATACTCCTTCAAATGAAGCCAAAAATCCAACTGCAAAAAATTCAAACCCTGCATTGACTTTATTGATGTCCAACACTTTTCAGGTTTGCAAACTATAATCCACTTGTGCTGTATAAAACAAACTCTCATCTTTGTCTTGTGCTGGTTCCAATCCCTGATAGCTCCTTTCCTCAAAAGGCATCCCACAGGGTTCACTGAGGATCATCTGTGCTCTTACAAAAAGAGCTTGGGTTTCACCTTACAGCTCTAGTTTCTGTGTGACAATTAGCTCCTGCCAATAGTACTCCACTGTTGCTGCTCTTCCTTGTGGTCATCCCATTTTACTGGACTCTCAAATACAACCAGTTATTCTGCTTCCACCAGGCAGCACTGTCACCATGAGCCTCTCCTAGGCA
>NW_021626761.1:2168-4027 GCF_004785775.1 Grammomys surdaster
ATCATCTGTGCTCTTACAAAAAGAGCTTGGGTTTCACCTTACAGCTCTAGTTTCTGTGTGACAATTAGCTCCTGCCAATAGTACTCCACTGTTGCTGCTCTTCCTTGTGGTCATCCCATTTTACTGGACTCTCAAATACACCCAGTTCTTCTGCTTCCACCAGGCAGCACTGTCACCATGAGCCTCTCCTAGGCAGTCTTCAAAGTACCAATACTCAACTTCATTGTATAACCCCTTTCTGTCCTTGGACTTCAATAGACACTGAAGCAGCAATTTCTCCAATGGCCTTACCTAGCCACTCACAGGACAAGGCCTCAACTGCTCTTTAGGATCCCTTCATTCCTTCAGTACCACCTGGAAGATTCTTACAAATTATCTGACTGCCTTCAGGAGGGCTATCTCTGGAAAACAGCTTCTTGGTGCTCTCATAAAATACTTCCAATATATTATACATCAACGATGACAGTTTCTAAGTCACTGGCAATTTCTTAGCTCAAACTAACTTGATTCAGCTGTCCAAGTAAACTCTACTATTTTGGATTCTAAAGCCACAGCAACATGCCCAAAACTTCCAAGTTCTATCAGTTGCTTGTGCTGGAACACCGCCCCTAGTTCAATGGCATTTATCCCAGCAACCCAGCCTCATTGGTTTTCTCACTGCCTAAGTATTGTTGTCATGGAACATTATCTGTAGACTAACCTTGAAACCAGACATCTGTTTGTCTCACACACTTGATTTGTGCACAACCTTGCTCGGAAATAATCTTTTCTTTACCTTTACCAAATAAAGGAAACTATTCCATGCTTTCTTTGTTCTAGGTTGGCCTTGAACTCAGAAATTACCTTGCCTCTCTCTCTTGGGATTAAAGATGTATACTATCATGAATAAACACAAAGATTTTCAGTGCCACTATTCTCAAGATCTCTATCCAAATTTACAGTAATACAATGGCATGATTTGTACCAAAACCCTCTGTTTTCTAGCCCTTGATCTGGATCTCTGATTTTTCTCCCATGTATGGATATTAGTTCACAACATATGTAGTCATGTTGACAACTGACAGCAGCCATCCCCGTCCATCTCTTGGCCATTTGAATCAGAATCATATCTTCTTTTGTCCAAATGAAAAAAAATAACTGCAGCATTAAAAGGCTTATATAATATAAACCATCCCTTTCTCAACTGAATATCTACAAAGAGAATCCCAAGCTGGGGAGGATATTTCCCCATGGTCAATTCTCAGTTCCTTCCATTTAGTATCTTTGGATACATGATAAAACACCATTCTACTTCCTGAAAACCTATTATGAACACTATATTTGAACCCCTCCATTTTGGGCTTCCAATTTCCCATTTTACTCTACTTCTTGAAATGTTTCCCATAAGAGTGAACAAGAGAACAAAGTCTAATTTAGGTCTCTTTGAGGCTCCCTTTATTAATGGTATTAATTTACATCTCTTTAAATTACCCTCCAGAAAAATCTTAAGACAAGTGCACAATGAAGCCCTATTATTCACCAAAATATGAAAATATAATTTCTAAGCCTCATATTAATACTCCTCTCGACAGAAATCTACTGTGCCAACCCCCTCATTTAAAATCTCTCTTAGAACCACTCTCTGCCCTGCTGGTAATACTTCATCATATTAAGCTCCATTTAATGCATCCAAACTGCCAGAAACGAATTTCCTACAAACAAAATCATGGACAGACCTATCACAATGAAAACCCAGCCTCTGGTACCCATTCTATATTAGTTAAGGACTCATCACAGTGAAGAGACCCCATGAGGAAGACAACACTTAGTGATGATGACAGTCAATTTGGGCTGACTTACAACTTAAAGATTCCTTCTAT
>NW_021626762.1:0-2069 GCF_004785775.1 Grammomys surdaster
ACTAACCTTGAAACCAGAGATCTGCTTGTCTCACACACTTGATTTGTTCTCAGCCGTGCTTGGAACTAATCTTTTCTTTACCTTTACCAAATAAAGAAAACTATTCTTACCTTTCTTTGTTCTAGGTTGGCCTTGAACTCAGAAATTATCTTCCCTTGCTCTCTTGGGATTAAATATGTATACTATCATGCATAAACACAAAGCTTTTCAGAGCCAGTATTCTCAAAATCTCTATCCAAAGATACTGTAATACCATGCCATGATTTGGACCAAAACCCTCTGTTTTCTAGCCCTAGATCTGGATCTTTGATTTTTCTCCCATGTATGGATATTAGTTCACAACTTATGTAGTCATGTTGACAACTGAAAGCAGCCATCCCCATCCATCTCTTGGCCATTTGAATCAGAATCATATCTTCTTTTGTCCAAATGAAAAAAAAATAACTGCAGCATTAAAATGCCTGTATAATATAAACCATCCCTTTCTCAACTGAAAATCTACAAAGCGAATCCCTAGCTGTGGAGGATAATTCCCCCTGGTCAATTCCCAGTTACTTCCATTTAGTATCTTTGGATACATGATTTAACACTGTTCTACTTCCTGATACCCTGTTGTGAACACTATACTTGAACCCCTACATTTTGGGCTTTTGGTTTTCCATTTTACTCTACTTCTTGAAATGTTTCCCATAAGAGTGAACAACAGAACAAAGTCTAATCTAGGTCTCATTGAGGCTCCCTTTATTAATGGTATTAATTTACATCTCCTTAAGTTACCCTCCAGAAAACTCTTAAGACAAGCACACAAGGAAGCTCTAGTCTTCACCAAAATACCAAAAGATATTTTCTAAGCCTCATATTAATACTCCTATCATCTGAAATCTCCTGTGCCAAGCACCCTATTTAAAGTCACTCTTAGCACCACTCTCTGCCCTGCTGCTAACAATTCAGCATATTAAGTTCCATTTAAACCATCCAAACTGCCAGAAACGAATTTCCTACAAACAAAAACATGGACAGACCTATCACAATGATAAACCAGTCCCTGGAATGCACCTTTATTTTAGTTAGGGATTCATCATAGTGAAGAGACCCCATGAGTAAGATAACTCTTACTGAGGATGACAGTCAATTTAGGCTCACTTACAACTTAAAGATTCCTTCTATTAACACGATGGCAGAAATTCAGAAACCATTCAGGATGACACAGTGCTAAAGTTGCCAAGGAAGGCAGGTTACTCTCTTCCACAGGCTGCCAGGAGGATAATTTTAACCAAGCTGGCCTGACCTGAGATTTTCATGGAACCTCCACTGTAAAACACTTCCTATGACAATGCGACCCCATCCTCAATAAGGCCACATATCTGATTAGTGCTAAATTCATGTAGGCCATGCATAGTGAAACAATCAAAACCATTCACTGGCACTAATTTGTCTCTACAAAAAAAAAATGAGATTATATGGTCTATACCGAGCCAAAGGACCTTAGAATCTATCCAATGCCAAAATACCCATAGTCTAGTCCAGACTCAACAAAGCTCAGAATCCTAAATGTCCTTTTCTCTTCCTGAACTCTCTAAAATTCATTCCAGCATCAAATAAAAGCTTAACATCAGATCACATATGTACAACATCATAGGGTATATATAAACATTTGAAAACTTCACAGTGATGATACTCCTTCAAATGAAGCCAAAAATCCAAAGGCAAAAATTTCAATTCCTGCATTGACTTTATTGATGTCCAACTCTTTTCAGGTTTGCAAACTATAATCCACTTGTGCTGAATAAAAGAAACTGTCACCTTTGTCTTTTGCTGGTTCCAATACCTGATAGCTGCTATCCTCAACAGGCATCCCACAGTGTTCACTGAGGATCATCTGGGCTCTTACAAAAAGAGCTTGTGTTTCACCTTACAGATCTAGTTTCTGTGTGACCATAAGCTCCTGCAAATAGAACTCCACTGTTGCTGCTCTTCCTTGTGGTCATCCCATTTTACTGGACTCCCAAATACACCCAGTTCTTCTGCTTCCACCAGGCAGCACTTTCACCATGAGCCTCTCCTAGGCA
>NW_021626763.1:0-2068 GCF_004785775.1 Grammomys surdaster
ACTAACCTTGAAACCAGAGATCTGCTTGTCTCACACACTTGATTTGTGCTCAGCCGTGCTTGGAACTAATCTTTTCTTTACCTTTACCAAATAAAGAAAACTATTCTATGCTTTCTTTGTTCTAGGTTAGACTTGAACTCAGAAACTACGTTGCCTCTCTCTCTTAGTACTAAAGATGTATACTATTATGAATAAACACAAAGCTTTTCAGAGCCAGTATTCTCAAGACCTCTGTCCAAATTTACTGTAATACCATGGCATGATTTGGACCAAAAACCTCTGTTTTCTAGCCCATGATCTGGATCTCTCATTTTTCTCCCATTTATGGAATTTAGTATATAACATATGTACTCATGTTGACAACTGTCAGCAGCCATCCCCGTCCATGTCCTGGCCATTTGAATCAGAATCATATCTACTTTTGTCCAAATGAAAAAAAAAATAACTGCAGCATTAAAATGCCTGTATAATATAAACCATACCTTTCTCAACTGAAAATCTACAAAGAGAATCGCTAGCTGGGGAGGATATTTCCCCCTGGTCAATTCTCAGTTACTTCCATTTAGTATCTTTTTATACATGATTAAACACAATTCTACTTCCTGATACCACGTTGTGAACACTCTATTTGAACCCCTCGATTTTGGGCTGTTGGATTCCCTTTTTAGTCTACTTCTTGAAATGTTTCCTATAAGAGTGAACAAGAGAACAAAGTCTAATTTAGGTCTCTTTGAGACTCCCTTTATTAATGGTATTAATTTACATCTCTTTAAATTATCCTCAAAAAACTCTTAAGACAAGCGCACAAGGAAGCTCTAATTTTCACCAAAATACCAAAAGATATTTTCTAAGCCTCATATTAATACTTCTCTCGACTGAAATCTACTGTGCCAAGCCCCCTCATTTAAAATCACTCGTAGCACCACTCTCTGCCCTGCTGCTAATACTTCAGCATATTAAGCTCCATTTAAATCATGCAAACTTCCAGAGTCGAATTTCCTACAAGAAAAAACATGGACAGATCTATCACAATGATAACCCAGTCTCTGGTACCCACTTCTATGTTAGTTAAGGATTCATCACAGTGAAGAGACCCCATGAGGAAGACAACACTTATAGAGGATGACAGTCAATTTGGGCTGACTTACAACTTAAAGATTCCTTCTAATAACACCATGGCAGAAATACGGACACCATTCAGGATGACATACTGCTAAAGGTGCCAAGGAAGGCAGGTTATTCTCTTCCACAGGCTGCCAGCTGGATGGTATTATCCAAGCTGTCCAGACCTGAGATTTTCAAGAATCCTCCATTGTGACACACTTCCTACGACAAAGCAACCCCATCCTCACTAAGGCCACATATCTGATTAGTGCTAAATTCATGTAGTCTAAGCACAGTGAAACAATCAAAACCATTCCCTGGCAGTAATATGTCTCTGCAAAATAAATGAGATTATGGGGGCTATACCAAGCCAAAAGACCTTTGAAATTGTCTAATGCCAAAACACCCATAGTCTAGTCAAAACTCAACAAAGCTCAGAATCCCAAATGTCCTTTTGTCTTCCTGAACTCTCTAAAATTGATTCTAGCATCAAATAAATGCTTAACATTACATCACATATGTACAACATCATAGGGTATATATAAACATTTCAAAACTTGACCGTGATGATACTCCTTCAAATGAAGCCAAAAATCCAACTGCAAAAAATTCAAACCCTGCATTGACTTTATTGATGTCCAACACTTTTCAGGTTTGCAAACTATAATCCACTTGTGCTGTATAAAACAAACTCTCATCTTTGTCTTGTGCTGGTTCCAATCCCTGATAGCTCCTTTCCTCAAAAGGCATCCCACAGGGTTCACTGAGGATCATCTGTGCTCTTACAAAAAGAGCTTGGGTTTCACCTTACAGCTCTAGTTTCTGTGTGACAATTAGCTCCTGCCAATAGTACTCCACTGTTGCTGCTCTTCCTTGTGGTCATCCCATTTTACTGGACTCTCAAATACAACCAGTTATTCTGCTTCCACCAGGCAGCACTGTCACCATGAGCCTCTCCTAGGCA
>NW_021626763.1:2168-4027 GCF_004785775.1 Grammomys surdaster
ATCATCTGTGCTCTTACAAAAAGAGCTTGGGTTTCACCTTACAGCTCTAGTTTCTGTGTGACAATTAGCTCCTGCCAATAGTACTCCACTGTTGCTGCTCTTCCTTGTGGTCATCCCATTTTACTGGACTCTCAAATACACCCAGTTCTTCTGCTTCCACCAGGCAGCACTGTCACCATGAGCCTCTCCTAGGCAGTCTTCAAAGTACCAATACTCAACTTCATTGTATAACCCCTTTCTGTCCTTGGACTTCAATAGACACTGAAGCAGCAATTTCTCCAATGGCCTTACCTAGCCACTCACAGGACAAGGCCTCAACTGCTCTTTAGGATCCCTTCATTCCTTCAGTACCACCTGGAAGATTCTTACAAATTATCTGACTGCCTTCAGGAGGGCTATCTCTGGAAAACAGCTTCTTGGTGCTCTCATAAAATACTTCCAATATATTATACATCAACGATGACAGTTTCTAAGTCACTGGCAATTTCTTAGCTCAAACTAACTTGATTCAGCTGTCCAAGTAAACTCTACTATTTTGGATTCTAAAGCCACAGCAACATGCCCAAAACTTCCAAGTTCTATCAGTTGCTTGTGCTGGAACACCGCCCCTAGTTCAATGGCATTTATCCCAGCAACCCAGCCTCATTGGTTTTCTCACTGCCTAAGTATTGTTGTCATGGAACATTATCTGTAGACTAACCTTGAAACCAGACATCTGTTTGTCTCACACACTTGATTTGTGTACAACCTTGCTCGGAAATAATCTTTTCTTTACCTTTACCAAATAAAGGAAACTATTCCATGCTTTCTTTGTTCTAGGTTGGCCTTGAACTCAGAAATTACCTTGCCTCTCTCTCTTGGGATTAAAGATGTATACTATCATGAATAAACACAAAGATTTTCAGTGCCACTATTCTCAAGATCTCTATCCAAATTTACAGTAATACAATGGCATGATTTGTACCAAAACCCTCTGTTTTCTAGCCCTTGATCTGGATCTCTGATTTTTCTCCCATGTATGGATATTAGTTCACAACATATGTAGTCATGTTGACAACTGACAGCAGCCATCCCCGTCCATCTCTTGGCCATTTGAATCAGAATCATATCTTCTTTTGTCCAAATGAAAAAAAATAACTGCAGCATTAAAAGGCTTATATAATATAAACCATCCCTTTCTCAACTGAATATCTACAAAGAGAATCCCAAGCTGGGGAGGATATTTCCCCATGGTCAATTCTCAGTTCCTTCCATTTAGTATCTTTGGATACATGATAAAACACCATTCTACTTCCTGAAAACCTATTATGAACACTATATTTGAACCCCTCCATTTTGGGCTTCCAATTTCCCATTTTACTCTACTTCTTGAAATGTTTCCCATAAGAGTGAACAAGAGAACAAAGTCTAATTTAGGTCTCTTTGAGGCTCCCTTTATTAATGGTATTAATTTACATCTCTTTAAATTACCCTCCAGAAAAATCTTAAGACAAGTGCACAATGAAGCCCTATTATTCACCAAAATATGAAAATATAATTTCTAAGCCTCATATTAATACTCCTCTCGATAGAAATCTACTGTGCCAACCCCCTCATTTAAAATCTCTCTTAGAACCACTCTCTGCCCTGCTGGTAATACTTCATCATATTAAGCTCCATTTAATGCATCCAAACTGCCAGAAACGAATTTCCTACAAACAAAATCATGGACAGACCTATCACAATGAAAACCCAGCCTCTGGTACCCATTCTATATTAGTTAAGGACTCATCACAGTGAAGAGACCCCATGAGGAAGACAACACTTAGTGAGGATGACAGTCAATTTGGGCTGACTTACAACTTAAAGATTCCTTCTAT
>NW_021626764.1:0-8720 GCF_004785775.1 Grammomys surdaster
TCTTTCTTTCTTTCTTTCTTTCTTTCTTTCTTTCTTTCTTTCTTTCTAGATTTATTTATTCATTTAATGTATGTGAGTACGTTGTTGCTCTCTTCCAGTAGAGGGTATCAGATCCCATTACAGATTCTTGTGAGCCACCAAGTTGTTGCTGGGAATTGAATTCCGGGACTGTGGGAGGCCAGTCAGTGCTCTTAACTCCTGAGCCATCTCTCCAGCCTTGTTCTAAAGGTTCTTAGAGCCTTGTTGTATCTGCTACAGTATCACAATCATTTGTCTCTACTTTTACTCTGTATCTTCTCATTCGCTTAGTTTTGGTAATGCTTCCTCAGATTGGTCTCTCCTTTCCAGGGACTATGAGTTTTTTATTTCTGATTGTTTGTTATGGTCAGTGTCCTGAGGGGGTTAGCTGTACTATACAGCTGTAAATCTTCTTGTCGTCCTGCTTCTCTTGTGTGAGATATCATGGTTTTCATATCATTGTTTTGTCAGCTTGTGTTAGGATGGAAACTGTCAAGCAGTGTAGGCACAAGAAAAGAGTGAGTGAGGATGCAACTGGACCTGGCTCTCTGAAAATGTGATCCTATTGGGTACCTCAGTAGCCTTGGCAAAGGCAGCTCTACATGGCTGTGCCACCTCCACAAAAAGGTGTAGGCTTCTGTCAGGATGGTAGAAAACGTTGACAAAAAAGACACAGACAACAGGACTCAAACTGGCATCAATCAATTAAGCTTCTGGACCATCCAAACATCATGACTTAAGCCCTCACTCACAGTGACACACCTACTGCACCAAGGCCACATGTCCTAATATTGCCTCTCCCTGGGCCAAGCATATACAAAGCATCACAATCATGAAGCTGTTCCACACCAGAAAACATATCTTTATGGTGCTGTAACTTGCTGGATCTGGTGACCCACATTGAGAAGGTCAGCTGTATACAGGAGGAACAGGCTCAGCACATCTTCCCAAAGAAGCTTTGTTCAGTTCACTAAGCAACGAGAACAGCATTGCAGAAAGGGACATAAAATTGTGTGACCTTAGACTGGCCATCAAGTCACCTCTCGAGAGATGTTCAAGGGCGGTGGTGGTTTAGTGTGTGGTATGGTGAGGCCAGATCCCCAACATATTATGTGTGGCACAGAGGGTCTTTCTAGCTGGATCTGATCACAGCATTATATTGGCAGGTACAGTTGGATGCGGTATGCCACATGGCCTGATAACACAGAGCCTTAAATATGTGCCGAACAAGCACCTCCCACCCCATTAGCAGAAAATAAAAGCTTACCAGTTAGGTGGCAATAAAATTTCTTCCCAGGGGGAGACTTAGCATCTACCTTTCTTCCTAATGTCCTTGTGATGCACTCTGACAGGATGCATATTGGGAATCAATGAGTGTACAGGGTTCAGTTACAAAGCTTAGGTTAGTGGTTACCCACAGAGATTCAGGTGTTCCTCCCTGCCAAGTTGTTCTGGAGAAGTTAGTACCCAAGGAGGAGGATGTCTTTGACATCTATGCAATAAGGAGTTGCCCTCCTCTAGTCTTACACAATTGAGCCCTTGTGCAAGGCCATGTGAAATTAGGGCAGAGTTGCATACCGCATTATTTGGTTGCAGTGAGGACTGTCTTCCTGGTTTGCAGATGGGCCTCTTGTATTTATATACTCACCTGATAGAAGGAAACAAATAGTAAGACACACACACACAAAACAAACACATACACAAATACACACACCACACAAACATACAGTACACATAGATGATAGAGCACCTAGAAGTTCTCTGTGTCCATGTACATGGGTATCACTCTAATTAGGAGGTTATATGTTCCTAAGCTAATTATGTTCCAAGCCCATATCACACGAAGGAATGGAGTTTCAGTGTGAAGTGGGGTGGAGCTTGAATAGCACATGTTCCTAACAGAAGAATCTATAAGAAAATGAACAGAGGAGAAAGCTCTGAGAAGTGAGCAAAGTAGCTGGTTAGCTGTTCAATATGCAGGAATCCAAGTTTATCCATATATCAAAAAGAAATCTTAGCTATGTTTATTTGACCAGGGTCTATTAACATATCTGGTTTTATTTTCCCAAGCATCTTTGTTTTTGTTGTAATTATTTCTTACGAAGTATTTTGTAGTTTGTTCCTATTCTTTCCCTTCCTCCAACTTTTCAAAAATTCTCCCTCACTACCCACCCAACTTCCTATTTTAGTCTTAAGGAAAACAAATCAAATAAAAACACAAAAATTACACTGGTTTAGTAGTCATAGTTTTAAAATATGACTAGCATTTAGAAAAATATCTAATACAAGTAGAAAGGCCTTGAATATAAAGTTTTACACGATTAAAAAAAAGATACATTTAATAGTCCTAAAATAAAACAGTAGCATCATCTTCACAGTGTAAAATAATCAATTTTATAATGGTATGGGTTATTTGTAATCAGAATGTATTCTAACCTGATGAAAATGTGAATTCAATTACTATTTTCAGATTCAGTAATATCATGGTTAAAATTTAGGGTTTTTTTCTTCTAGGAATTTGACAGCTATGCAAAAATATAGGGGAAAATGGAATTATTTTGAGAAACTAACTAGTTAAAGTCCTCCCGTGCAATGTTAGGACCTATGGGACTGGAGAGGTGGCTCAGTAGTTAAAGGAACTGGCTGCCTAGGAGAGGAACAGGAATTGAATCCCAGCACTCACATGGAGGCTCACAGCCATGTGTAACTCAATTTCCAGGGGAAAGTGCTTGGCAAAGAGTAATTTCCTCCCAAGATGTACAACCAATAAAGTACTGACATCGAGAATATACGTTCCTATAAATAACGAAGAGAAAGGCTATTAAGAGTGGGAGAATGGCTAGGCTGCATGTTATAAAACAGAAATATAAACAGGCTCCAAAAATAATAAAGTTTCTGACCACATTGGCTAATACTAAAGTTGCTCAAGTGAATGAAATTGGGAAAAGAGGTTTCAAAGGGATACAAATTAAGAGCACCCATATAGTAATGGAACCTCTGTGCACGCAATCTGGAGCAAAAGACATATACAAGCTATTTATAGCATTGTGTAGGAAGGAAGCAGATTCCAGGGGAATCACAGCAATTAAATGGGGGATTGTGAACATCTGTCATTTTGTAAGGAATAGAGAAATCTGGGTCCATTAAAATAATATGAAACAACTTAATACAAATGACCCAGATGTGGTTCTATTGAGCAAGGGTGCATCATCCTATGCTGCCATGTTAAATGGAAGATTCCAGACAGAGAAGAGACACAGTATGATTGAGCCAGAATGCTAAGTTGAGCAATACAAGCTGAGTGTATAAAGATTCTACATAAATGTGAGGATGCAGTTCCTAAGGTAAGGTGACATACTTTGCAGGGGGCGGGGATGATGACAGAGGAACATATGGGCTTTGAGGGGCTGACAGAACCCTTGATGATTACCCTGGGTGTTTGTGCCCTTGTTTGTTTTATACTAATGAGTTGACTTCACATATACGTTTGGCAATATTTTCTTTATTTTACACTAAAAACAAATATATGAAGAAAATGAAAAGAAGTAGTGGAGTTGAGATCTGGTGAAGTAGTGGAAGATAAAAAAATGGATTGTTTCATTCAGAGCTTTGAGGGAGAGGTGCAGAATTGAAAGAAAATGACGAAGGAAAGAGGGGAGAGTGAACTTTGACATACAACAGGTGTAGATAGGATCTTTGGTCTCCTCAGAGATCAAAGGATTTTAAAGTAGGAAAGCCAGATTCCAAGTTATCTGCATAGAAGTCTTCCACCAGGAAACAATGTACAAGCTGACAGACATTGTGTCAACCACAGTGGCACTGGTTACAGCATCATGTGAGCTGCATGTCCACATGTCAGCAAGGTGATGGCCTGGACAGGATAGATTTAGGTCTCCAGGGAGGGCACTGAGTGGACTCAATGGGATATCTGTGGTTTCTCTGCAGGCTTTGCTGTGTTACTGAACATGGCTGTGTGACAAGGCCCTCAGTAACCACCCAAGGCCACACATTGCAGATTCTATTCCGGACCCTGCTCTAGTCATAAGAAGACAGATTGTGGATAGTCACTGCCTATCACCCAAGCTGAGGTAAGTGTTGGTAGAGGCTCAGCCTGCATCAAGGTGAGTAGGGACTTCTGGGAGAGGTGATTTCTGTGTCTGTTCTAGAAATGCAGGTAGAGGTTCTCTGACCTTGGATCTGGGAATGAAAGTTTGTGATTATTGTCTCTGTGCTCCATTCTGTACAGTAACATATCAATGTGGGATAGTGAAGGGAAGACACTGGGCCACAGACCTGGGTGGGGTCTTCACACGGATGGCTCATCCTGAAAAACGTGTAACCTTTCGTTGTCTCTGTCATGACAGAAAGATCAATACTAACTGCACAGGAATGGGACTCTGAGAGGATGATCCCTCATAGTGACTTTCCCACATGCCCTGTCTCTTCCATAAACTGCACTGAGGTAGAAGCAATGCTTATCCTTCCCCTGTTCTATCATTGTAGGACAGAAAGGAAAGTCTGGGCTGAAAGACAGGAGCAAGAACCAAGAAGCATCTCCTATCTGGGACAGAGTCATGACCACAGAAGGAAGAGTTACAGAAAGAAAAGAGTTTCTTTGTACAAAAAGTAACTTTATTACCAGGAAGCAGAGTGGAAACAATGGCAGGGCAGATGGGACATCTTCTAGAAAATACATGGTATGAGAAGGCAAAGATGGCCTGAGGCACCTGCTCCTTGACTGATTCTGGGAAGATCAACCTGGCATCACAGGCTTGCTGGGCAGCAACTGAAGGCCAGGAGCAGTCAGTTCCCCTGGGCTTGACATGATGGTGAACTCTGGGACTCAGAAAGCAGTCGTAGCACATTCCTTTGTAATTTGATGTGAGACTATGTCTTTATGGTCAAAACCTGCATATCCAATATCTCTGTATCTCAATGAATGCTTCTCCTCAAAGATTCTAGGTGGACTGTGGCCCATGACAATCTTTTTTCTACATGAATCAATGGTTTTCTGGTCAGTGAGACCTGGCATCTGCTTGTCTCGAATTCCCCTGTACTCACAGGGAAGTTCTTCTCCATCGGGCATGCGGAGCTTGTCAAAGCACATCCCTCTGTTCTCTTGACTCAAATGTTGGATTCAGGCTCTCTGGAATTTAACCCCTGACTCTAGTTTGTCTCCAGTTCCCCTATATCTGAAGGGATAGCTATGCATGTCAGGGCTGGTTGCTATGCATGTCACAGCTCATTCTGGTTGCTGCTCTGCTATGGTTTGTGTCACACAGACTCTCAGAAGAGTGGGATGTGTCATCCTGCTGGGACGTCAGTGATTCAACTGTATATCCTTGTTCCTTGATGAGTCCCCTTCAGTGTTCTTCAAGATATGGAACAGAACATTCACAAGGGATTGCAGTTCAGCTATCATATTGTAGATGACTGTTATCCTTGGTAAGACTGCCTGTGTCTGCTTATCACCTGGTAGGGGTTATCATTCTTTAAGTAATCTCCTTGCAAGGTGTATTTTGTGCTGAGGTTTCCTTCTTAAAAAAATATTCATTGGGATTTACTTCAAAGAACTTTTAGAATGCTTGTGCCCATTTGGGACTCCTGTGTCAAAAGTGGACCATTAAACTCTTTCTTCTAATTTTATTTGGGTCACAGTCTCTCGGGTCTCCAAGGCCTGGCTCCTGCTTGTCTCCAATTCCCCTGTACCAACATGGAAGTTCTTTCCCCTTGGGCATGTGGAGCTGGTCAAAGCACATCCCTCTCTTCTTTTGGCTCAAATGTTGGTCACAGGCTCACTGGGCTTTCATCCCTGTCTGTGGTTTGTCTCCAGTTCCTTTATATGTGAAGGACTTGTTATGCATCTTGGGGCTGGTATGGCCACAGCTCATTCTGGTTGCTGCTCTGCTATGGTTTGTGTCACACAGGTGCTCAGAAGACTGGGTGAAACTCCCGGCTGGGATGTCAGTGATTCCACGTTACACTCTTCTCTCCTTGAGTCATGCTGTTTAGTGTTCTCCAACATCTGGAACAGAACGTTAGCATCTAACAAACTTTAGATGACGGTTTTCTTTAAGACTTCCTTTGTCTGCTCATTACCTGGTGTGTGGGGGGTGATCATTAATGAAAGCTCTCTCCGTTTGTATTTTTTGCTGAGTTTTCCTTCTTATCAAACATTTCTAGGATTGTTCTTCCAAAAGCTTCTAGTATTAAACTCACCTTTTTCTGGTATCCAATGATTGGCTGTATCCTTGAGCTGTTTGGAGCTTGGGATAGGTGGCCTTACTGTCCTAAACTTTTCTCCCTGGTTCATGGCTCTAGATCTTATAATACACTGCCTCTCTTCATGGGGATGAACCCCCTTGAGATCCTTCACTTAGATCTTATCCTTTGGAAATCTGTTCTCTTGAGTATCCTCCCTTTCGTGTGTCTTCATGATGACATCACATAATCCCTGGGAAGTCTTTGGGTTTTGGCACCTAGTCTGGAAGCTGGGCAGAGTGTGCTATGGAGACAAGCTGACCATAGCAGGGTGGACTCTACTGGGGCCATCGGGATGATGTATCACAGACGAAACCTCTGGTTGCTTATTTGCACTGAAAATGATTTTAAAGTACCCTTGCGTTTTGGAGTTGAATCCTGTGAGTGTTGTGGCATAGGTGTTTTGAGATGGCCTGGGCTTCTGTTGGCCCCTAAAGACCCAAAGACCCTGGGACTGATACTGATGTCCTGGCCCTTGTGAATCTCAGTGGATCTCACACTCACTCTCCAGGCACGAGGTGGCTCTTCTTTTACCTGAAAAGTATTAGGTTGTTTGGCTGCTGAAGTTGGGGCCCTTTCTCCAGGGCCTATCATTGTCACACTCCTAGGTCTATGTCCTGAGTCCACTTCTTGAAAGCTCTTTTGTGGTGCATGCTTGGCCATTTGGCAGTTGGTATGTGGTTGCAGGCTGCCTTTTCCAGTGCCTAGGACAGTCCTGTTCTGCTGGGATTTGCTACCTGGAAGTAGTAAGCAGGTCACTGAACTTATCTCTGCAATGGATGTGGTTGGGCCTTGGAGGTTCCATGCCTGGCAGCAGGTGGAGGGTTTTTTGTTTTGATTTCCTGAACCTGTGGAGTCCAGTCTATAAACACAGCACCCTCCATCCTAGCAACTGATGCACTTTCTTCCAATGCCCCTCCTGGATCTTGGTGGTTCAAATTTGCAGGACTGTAGCAGCCTTGGAATAGTGTTCAGCCTTGGAATCATATATGGGTGAGGAGGGATACACAACCTGGGGGAGGTTTGAATAAGGAACCCTGTAATGGCCCGATGTGCTGCTCCAGTCTGCGGGTCAGGGCCTAGCAAGAGAGAGAGTGGGGTCGGAGACGCGAAGAATGGAGACGAGACAGAGTCTGATCTGAAGACGGGACAGAGTCTGCTCTGGTCTCTCCTCAAGTCTCGCCTTGAGTCTCTCAAGTGCTGGGATTAAAGGTGTGTGCCACCACTGCCTGGCCTTGATTGAAAGGAAATCATGGGTATATCAAGATAATTATCAGAGTGTGCTCAGCTGTTGTGGGCTGTTGAAAACAAGTCTCTCGTCAGGGTATATGACTCGAGATGGCTGCAAAGATGATAGCCGCTCTCTGCTCGGAGTCAGCTCCTAACAGAATCCTAGGTGGTGTAAGATCCTTTGCCTCAAGCATGGGCAGATAGAATCTTCTGTCTTTTACTGGAATCTATGTGATATTGAATGCCTGCTTCCTTTCAAACTTTCAGTCAAGCAGGGAATGATGCTCAGCAGGGTTCATGTTAGACAGTTTGTCTGTCCTGAGTGCAGGATTCCTGGGTTTCAGCCCTTTCCCAGTGGTGCTGCCTTAAAGGACAGCCACATATTTTACCCCAATACAAAGGTCCTCCTCAATGGCCTTATGTATATCCAAGCTTGTTGTGTTCTTGTTTAAGGGCACAGTCCCCATCATTTTGCTACATTTGCAGCTTTCGGGGTTGGAGATGGAGGACAGGACAGGCTGGGAGAGTTTAGGCCTGCTTTTGCAATAATGATCACTGTTTGCTGGGAAATGTCCCTGAAGCTGGGTCAGTTTCCTGGGTGGTGGGAATCTGACTGGTTTCTTTGTCGTTTTTTCACAGTAGTTGCCTGTGTTTATTCTGTCACTTACTATTGTGCTGGAGTGTATGACAGTGCTCAGGATGGATGGAGGCTGGCCTGATAGCTTTAGTAAGCAGGATGCTCCTGAGCAAGTTCCCTGTGTGCTTCATAATGGGATTTTGATATTTTTGGTCATAACCTTTGGTATTTTCGAATATACTACCTGTTTATGGGGCAGACTTTCAATTGGTAGGGATGCCTGTATCCTTCTCTCATTGGTAGGACATGACACTGCACAAACGTGACTCTTGAAACAAGGAGGCAACCCTTCTTCCTCCCTCTGGGAGACAAGCTTTCTGCTCTCTGTGTTCATGGATAACACAAAACCTGCATTTTCCCAGAAGTCTTCTCTCATCCATCCTTGACTCATTCACACTGGGCACAAACACCATTCTTTGTCACTGTGTTGACAAAACAGAAGGCACTGTCTATGCCACAGTAACCTCTGATGTCCTCAGTCAGTGTTCCTCAGACAGGATCCTACAGAATTCTGAGCTCTGCAGCTGCCTCGGGGCTGCCCTGTGATGTCTGCTTCCTCAGACCAGGAGAGACG
>NW_021626765.1:0-8057 GCF_004785775.1 Grammomys surdaster
TTCACTAGGACTCCAGTGGCAGAGAAAGTGCACTTAGGCAGTGCATGGCATCGTGATTTCAGGAGTGCAGCTCCTGTCTACTCCCCCAACACTCAGGTAATCAGGTACAGCCTAGTCTTCCTAGTCTTGCTAGTGATGTGGGTCCCTCACCCTGCCTTCTCGGCTTGTCCGAACCACTTTCATTGTGTTGTAGGCACTGATATTTTCTTCCCACTGCTTAGTTAATGAAGGCCTCGAGGCTGCAGGAGTCTGGATTCTGAACCTCCCAGGACCCTGCAGCACACAGTGGACAGTCTCTGGTGACTGAGACCCTCAGGACCTAGCCCAGCACAATCCTTGTGGACCATCAGAGGGAAGCAGAGCCCTGCCCTCTTTCATGTCCCCGTGTTAGGCCCAAACTTCTCCAAACAAGCAGATTGTGCATAGGAATGAGAATACACCATATTTGCCTTCGGAGACTTGGCTTGTCACGTGTAGCATTATCCTTAGTTCTACCTATTTTCTGGAAAATGGCTATATGTCATTCTTAAGGCTAGGCAGTTTTTTTTTTTTATCATGTATAGTCTTCACATACTTTTATGTATGCATCTGTGTATTTCAAACTCATTATATATTCATGAGTCAACTGATATTGATCATGACCATGGGCTTTTAAATGTGTTGTTCAACTAGTGTGAAGTATCAAGGACTCTAGGTTTGTTGCAGCTTACATGAAAGTATTGGCTTAGTATTTGATTTACTGTTTGCATGGGTACGTGTCCACATATGTGAAGCTCAGGGGACAGTTTGCGAAGCCATTTCTCTCCTTACACCATATGGTCTCATGGAATAAAACTTCAGTCATCAGGTCTGCTCATAAACAGCTCTACCCACTGAAGCAGCCAGCATCCTGTTTGTCTGGTTTTGTTTATAGTGTAGCATTGGCTTCTAGAACACATTGTGAAGTGTCCCTTCCCTTCTATTTTATGAAATTATTTTGCAGATATTGGTGTTCATTAAAAGTCTGGTAGAACTTGTTTATGAATATATCTGACTTTGAACTGGATCTGATCACAACATTATATTGGCAGGTACAGTTGGATGCGGTATGCCACATGGCCTGATAACACAGAGCCTTAAATATGTGCCGAACAAGCACCTCCACCCCATTAGCAGGAAATAAAAGCTTACCAGTTAGGTGGCAATAAAATTTCTTTCCAGGGGGAGACGGAACATTTACCCTTATTCCTAAGGTCCTTGTGATGCACTCTGACAGGATGCATATTGGGAATCAATGAGTGTACAGGGTTCAGTTACAAAGCTTAGGTTAGTGGTTACCCACAGAGATTCAGGTGTTCCTCCCTGCCAAGTTGTTCTGGAAAAGTTAGTACCCAAGGAGGAGGATGTCTTTGACATCTATGCAATAAGGAGGTCCCCTCCTCTAGTCTTATACAATTGAGCCCTTGTGCAAGGCCATGTGAAATTAGGGCAGAGTTGCATACCACATTATTTGGTTGCAGTGAGGACTCTCTTCCTGGTTTACAGATGGGCCTCTTGTATTTATATACTCACCTGATAGAAGGAAACAAATAGTAAGACACACACACACACAAAACAAACACATATACAAATACACATATCACACAAGCATACAGTACACATAGATGATAGAGCACCTAGAAGTTCTCTGTGTCCATGTACATGGGTATCACTCTAATTAGGAGGTTCCACGCTCCTAAACTAATTATGTTCCAAGCCCATATCACACGAAGGAATGGAGTTTCAGTGTGAAGTGGGGTGGAGCTTGAATAGCACATGTTGCTAACAGAAGAATCTATAAGAAAATGAACAGAGGAGAAAGCTCTGAGAAGTGAGCAAAGTAGCTTGTTAGCTCTTCAATATGCAGGAATCCAAGTTTTTCCACATATTAAAAAGAAATCTTAGTTATGTTTATTTGACCAGGGTCTATGACATAACTGGTTATATTTTCCCAAGCATTGTTTGTTTTGTTTATAATTATTTCTTACAAAGTATTTTGTATTTTGTTCATATTCATTTCCTTCATCCAACTTTTCAAAAATTCTCTCTCACTACCCACCCAACTTCCTATTTTAGTCTTAAGGAAAACAAATCAAATAAAAACACAAAAATTACACTGGTTTACTAGTCATAATTTTAAAATATGACTAGCATTTAGAAGAATATCTAATACAAGTAGAAAGGCCTTGAATATAAAGTTTTACACGATTAAAAAAAGATACATTTAATAGTCCTAAATTAAATTAGTAGAATAGCATCATCTTCACAGTTTAAAATAATCAATTTTATAATGGTATGGGTTATTTGTAATAAAAATATATTCTAACCTGATGAAAATGAGAATTCAATATGCTATATATAATATTCAGATTCAATAATATGATAAAAATTTAGGTTTTCTTTCTCCTAGGAATTTGACACCTATGCAAAAATATAGGGGAAAATGGAATTATTTTGAGAGACTAACTAGTTAAAGTCCTCCCGTGCAATGTTAGGACCTATCGGACTGGAGAGGTGGCTCAGTAGTTAAAAGAACTGGCTGCCCAGGAGAGGAACAGGAATTGAATCCCAGAACTCACATGGAGGCTCACAGCCATGTGTAACTCAATTTCCAGGGGAAAGTGCTTGGCAAAGACTAATTTCCTCCCAAGATGTACAACCAATAAAGTACTGACATCGAGAATATACGTTCCTATAAATAATGAAGAGAAAGGCTATTAAGAGTGGGAGAAGGGCTAGGCTGCATGTTATGAAACAGAAATATAAACAGGCTCCAAAAATAATAAAGTCCCTGACCACAATGGCTAATACTAAAGTTGCTCAAGTGAATGAAATTGGGAAAAGAGGTTCCAAAGGGACACAAATTAAGAGCACCCATCTGGTAATGGAACCTCTGTACACACAATCTGTAACAAAAGACATATACAAGCTATTTATAGCATTGTGTAGGAAGGAAGCAGATTCCAGGGGAATCACAGCAACTAAATGGGGGACTGTGACCATCTGTCAACTTTGTAAGGAATAGAGAAATCTGGGTACATTAAAATAATGTGAAAGGACTTAATACAAATGACCCAAATGTGGCTCTACTGAGCAAGGCTGCATCATCCTATGCTACCATGCTAAATGGAAGATTCCAGATAGACAGGAGACACAGTATGAGCAGGCCAGGCTGCTGAGTTGAACAATACAAGCTCAGTGTACAAAGATTATACATAAATGTGAGGAGGAGGTTCCTAAGGTAAGGTGACATCCTTTGCAGGAGGAAGAGGTGAGGACAGAGGAGCATATGGGCTTTGAGAGGTGGACAGAACTCTGCATGTTTACCCTGGGTGTTTGTGCCCTTGTTTATTTTATACTAATGAGTTGACATCACTTATACATTTGGGTATATTTTCTTTATTTTACACTAAAAAGAAATAGATGAAGAGAATGAAAAGAAGTAGTGGAGTTGAGATCTGGTGAAGTAGTGGAAGATGAAAAAAATGCACTGTTTCATTCAGGGCTTTGAGGGTGAGATGCAGAATTGAAAGAAAATGTGGGAGGAAAGAGGGAAGAGTGAAGTTTCACATACAATATGTGCATATACGGTCTTTGTTCTCCTCAGAGATCGAAGGATTTTAAAGTAGGAAAGAGGTTTCCAAATTATCTGCATAGAAGTCTTCCACCTGGAAACAATCTACAAGCTGACAGACATTGTGTCAACCACAGTGGCACTGGTACAGCATCATGTGAGCTGCATGTCCACATGTCAGCAAGGTGATGGCCTGGACAAGATAGATTTAGGTCTCCAGGGAGGGCACTGAGTGGACTCAAGGGGGTGTCTGTGGTTTCTCTGCAGGCTTTGCTGTGTTCTGTGCAGGCCTGTGTGACAAGGCCCTCAGTAACCAACCACTGCAGATTCTATTCTGGATCCTGCTCTAGTCAGAGGAAGGCAGACTGTGGATAGTCACTGCCTATCACCCAAGCTGAGGTAAGTGTTGGTAGGGGCTCAGCCTGCATCAAGGTGAGTAGGGGCTTCTGGGATAGGTGATCTCTATGTCTGTCCTAGAAATGCAGGTAGAGATTCTCTGACCTTGGATCTGGGAATGAAAGTTTGTGATTATTGTCTCTGTGCTCCATTCTATACAGTAACATATCAATGTGGGATAGTGAAGGGAAGACACTGGGCCACAGACCTGGGTGGGGTCTTCACACAGTTGACTCATCCTGAAAAAAATGTAACCTTTCCTTGTCTCTTTCATGACAGAAAGATTAATACTAACTGCACAGGAATATGACTCTGAGAGGATGACCCCTCATAGTGACTTTCCCACATGCCCTGTCTCTTCCATAAACTGCACTGAGGTAGAAGCAATGCTGATCCTTCCCCTGTTCTATCATTGTAGGACAGAAAGAAAAGTCTGGGCTGAAAGACAGGAGCAAGAACCAAGAAGCATCTCCTATCTGGGACAGAGTCATGACCACAGAAGGAAGAGCTACAGAAAGAAAAGAGTTTCTTTGTACAAAAAGTAATTTTATTACCAGGAAGCAGACCAATGGCAGGGCAGATGGGACATCTTCTAGAAAATACATAGTATGAGAAGGCAAAGATGGCCTGAGGCACCTGCTCCTTGACCGATTCTGGGAAGATCAACCTGGCATCACAGGCTTGCTGGGCAGCAACTGAAGGACAGGAGCAGTCAGTTCCCCTGTGCTTGACATGATGGTGAACTCTGGGACTCAGAAAGCAGTCGCAGCACATTCCTTTCTTTGTAATTTTATGTGAGTCAAAGTCTTTATGGTCAAAAGCTGTATGTCCAGTATCTCTGTATCCCAACGAATGCTTGTGCTCCTCAGGGATTCTAGGTGGACTGTGGCCCATGACAATCTTTCTTCTACATGAATCAATGGGTGTCTGGTCAGAAAGACCTGGCATCTGCTCGTCTCGAATTCCCCTGTACCCACAAGGAAGTTTTTCTCCATTGGGCATGTGGAGCTTGTCAAAGCACATCCCTCTCTTCTCTTGGTTCAAATGTTGGTCCCAGGCTCTCTGGAATTTAATCCCTGACTGCAGTTTGTCTCCAGCTCCCCTATATCTGAAGGGATAGCTTTGCATGTCAGGGCTGGCATGGCCACAGCTCATTCTGGTTGCTGCTCTGCTATGTTTTGTGTCACACAGTCCCTCAGAAGACTAGGTGAAACACCCTTCTGGGATGTCAATGATTCCACTTTACACTCTTCTATCTTTGGTCCCCTTCATTGTTCTCTAGGATTTTGAACAGAAAATTAGCATCTAAGATACTGTAGATTATGGTTTTCGTTAAGACTTCCTTTGTCTTTTCATTACCTGGTGTGTGTAGGGGTGATCATTCATTAATGAAGCCTCTCTCTGTATTTTTGGCTGAGTTTCCCATCATGTCAAAGACTTCTAAGATTGTTCTTCAAAGAGCTTTTAGTATTAGACTTACCTTTTTCTGGTATCTGAGGCTTGGCTGTATCCTTGAGCTGTGTGGAGCTTGGGATAGGAGGACTTAATCTCCTAAACCTTTCTCCCTGGCTCATGGCTCTAGATCTTACAATACACTGCCTCCCTTCATGGGGATGAACCCCCATGATATCCTTCACTTAGATCTTATCCTTCAGAACTATGTTCTCTTGAGTATCCTCCCTTTCATGTCTCTTCATGATGACATCACATAATCCCTGGGAAGTCTTGGGGTTTTGGTACCTAGTCTGGAAGCTGGGCAGAGTGTGCTATGAAGACAAGCTGACCTTAGCAGGGTGGACTCTACTGGGGCCATTGGGATGGTGTCTCACAGACCAGACCTCTGGCTGCTTGTTTGCACTGAAAATGATTTTATGTTACCCTTGAGTTTTTGGAGTTGAGTCCTCTGAGTATTGTGGCATAGGTGTTTGGACATTGCCTAGGCTTCTGTTGGCCCCTAAAGACCCAAAGACCCTGGGGCTGGTACTGATGTCCTGGCCCTTATGAATCTCACTGGATCCCACACTCACTCTCCAAGCACGAGGTGGCTCTTCTTTTACCTGAAAAGTATTAGTTTGTTTGGCTGCTGAAGTTGGGACACTTTCTCCAGTGCCTATCATTGTCACACTCCTGGGTCTATGTCCTGAGTCCACTTCCTGAAAGCTCTTCTGTGGTGCATGCTTGGCCATTTGGGGGTTGGTATGTGGTTGCAGGCTGCCTTTTCCAGTGCCTAGGACAGTCCTGTTCTGCTGTGATTTGCTACCTGGAAGTAGTAAGCAGGTCACTGAATTTATCTCTGCAATGGATGTGGTTCGGCCTTGGAGGTTCCATGCCTGGCAGCAGGTAGAAGGTTTTTTGTTTTGGTTTCCTGAACCTGTGGAGTCCAGTCTATAAACACAGCACCATCCATCCTAGCAACTGATGCACTTTCTGCCAATGCCCCTCCTGGATCTTGGTGATTCAGATTTTCCAGGACTGTAGCAGCCTATGGAATATGGTTCAGCCTTGGATTCACATATGGATTAGAAGGGATACACATCCTGGGGGAGGTTTCAGGACAGAACCCCAAGTTGGGTGAGATCCTTTGCCTGAAGGATCTGTAGATATGGTCTCCTGTGTTTCACTGGAAGCTCTGTGATCTTTGATGCCAGCTTCCTTTCAGTCTTTGAGTCCAGCAGGGAATGATGCGCAGCAGGGTTCATGTCAGACAGTTTGTCTGTCCTCAGTGCAGGATTCCTGGGTTTCAGCTCCTTCCCAGGGGTGCTGCATAAAAGACCAGCCACCTTTTTTGCCCCAATACCAAGGCCTCCTCGATGGTCTTATGTATATCCAAGTTTTTAATGTTCTTCTTTAAGGGCACAGGCACCATCATTTTGCTACATTTGCAGCTTTTGAGGTTTGGGATGGAGGGCTAGGCAGGCTGGGAGAGTTGAGGCCTGCTTTTGCAATAATGACCACTGTTTGCTGGGAAATGTGCCTGAAGCTGGGTCTGTTTCCTGGGTGTAACTGCCCGTTCTGCCCCAAGTTTGGGGGCCACTTTGTAACAGCCCAAGCTGCTGCTCCAATCTGTGGGTCAGGGTCTAGCAAGAGAGAGAGTAGGGATGGAGGGGTGAGAGACGTGAAGAATGGAGATGAGACAGAGTCTGGTCTAGTCTCTCCTCTATTGAAAGGAAATTCTGGGTATGTATAAGCAGAAGCAGGGGAACGCAGCTGAAGACACTTTATCACGTGCACATAGCAGCTGGGGGCATTAAACAACAAAACAAGATACGTAAAAAACAGCAAGATGTTTATCAGAGTGTGCTCAGCTGTTGTAGGCTGTTGAAAACAAGTCTCTTGTCAGGGTATATGGCTCGAGATGGCTGCAAAGATGATAGACGCTTTCTGCTCGGAGTTGGCTCCCAACACATGGGTGGTGGGAATCTGACTGGGGTTTTTGTTGTTTTTTTCACAGTAGTTGCCTGTGTTTATTCTGTCACTTATTATTGTGCTGGAGTGTATGACAATGCTCAGGATGGATGGAGGCTGGCCTGATAGCTTTAGTAAGCAGGATGCTCCTGAGTAAGTTCCCTGTGTGCTTCATAATGGGATTTTGATACATTTGGTCATAACCTTTGGTATTTTCGAATATACTACCTGTTTATGGGGCAGACTTTCAATTGGTAGGGATGCCTGTATCCTTCTCTCATTGGTAGGACATGACACTGCACAAACATGACTCTTGAAACAAGGAGGCAACCCTTCTTCCTCCCTCTGGGAGACAAGCTTTCTGCTCTCTGTGTTCATGGATAACACAAAACCTGCATTTTCCCAAAAGTGTTCTCTCATCCATCCTTGACTCATTCACACTGGGCATAAACACCTTTCTTTGTCACTGTGTTGACAAAACAGAAGGCACTGTCTTTGCCACAGTAACCTCTGATGTCCTCAGTCAGTGTTCCTCAGACAGGATCCTACAGAATTCTGAGCTCTGCAGCTGCCTCGGGGCTGCCCTGTGATGTCTGCTTCCTCAGACCAGGAGAGATGCAAGCCCTGATCTGTTGCCCTTGGACACATCACCTACTTTTCATCA
>NW_021626766.1:0-2561 GCF_004785775.1 Grammomys surdaster
AAATAATGAGTGTAAAGATCAAATTTTTGTTTTAATTCACTTTTTATCATGCTTTCTTATTTTGTATGACTTTATGGCTAATAAGAAAATATAGATTTTCTAGAACCTGGAATCAAAATAATAACGAGAAAGTTGAAGGAATTCATAGTGAATAATTTTACAATTAACTTTTATCATATATAACCCATCATGCAATCACAATTTGTAACTAACAGATCACACAGATTAGATTGTTGACTAGTTAACAATAAAAATTTGTAAACTTTATCAATTATTCTGTAGTTCAAAATCTTAACAGAACAGTTGGCCACTAGGCTGTGTTTCAGGGAGGTCTCCATATAGCTGGATTCTCATCCTCAAAAGAGCTGGGAATCAGGCATGTGAGCCATCCTGCGGGCAGCTAAGTCATCGAGTTTAAAGTAGCAGGTCCTCCTCAGCTCTGACAGATTGGTGTCTGTTGTACAGGATTTAACTCTAAGCCAAACTGCCACCATCTTCATGAATTCATCTGTGGCTTCCTGAAAAACATCACCACACCTGGGCTTGTTGAATATATTGATCCTTCCTGTATTCAAGTTGCCATAATTGCACATGACCTTGAGGAGGGACTAGAATATACAGGCTAGGAAGGACTAGGGAGAGAATTCCATTTTTGGGAACATGGAGAGAGTAATCACCTACAGGTGAAGATCATCTAGTGTGACTGATTTAAAGCCACCCACACTCCTGTCCATAACCTCTTATGTATCATTATGTAAATAACTCCAATGAAATCATTGGTCCCAGAGCCAACACTGTAGGAGCATACCTCAGTATGGCATTAGGACTTTAAAAAGCCAGGTAGATTTTGTTTATCTTGCTCTCAAAGAAAGAATATCACCGACACTAACTCTGGTGAATGTGGACCTAGCTTCAGCAGATTTCCCTAAAGAGGCCAGAAATGACAGTGCAAATCAAAACAGATAAGCAAAAACTTTTTTTTTTTTGTGAGGTACATGTGGTGGCACACACATACCTGTAATTCCAGCACTTTTGAGGCTGAGACAGGAGGATCATGACTTCAAGGTCAGCCTGACCTAAAAAGGTAGACCTTATCTCAAACAAAACAACAAAAATACCCCTCCCCATAACAAACAACAAAACTCAAAATGTGTCTGTGAACCCTGGGAAACTCTGGTAGGAAATAAATAGTAAAAGTGTTAGGTGATACTTAGCTGTCATATATATTCACTGATGTGACCCCTGGGCTAACATATAGGCTGTGTCTCTTTCCTGTCACAAGGGTACATAGTTCTACAGTGGAGCAGACTGAGTGATTGCTTCTTGGAGAGACCCAATTCCATTTTAATTTTATACTCACCCATTTTCATCATTAAGATTAGTAAGGAGGTGATGAGAAAAGGAGGGTATAAATCTCTGGAGCTGTGAACCCCAGTGTATCAGTAAACCACATTTTGGATTTCCTATTGGATTCCTGAGTATCTCAGCATTTGTCTAATCTGTAGAGTAGGGACAGCTCTGGGTTACCTGACAAATTATGATTCCAGTGCTAAAAAGCAGAGCGTGAGCTTGGTCAATACTGAGGTTGTTTGTCTGGGAGATAAGCCTTAAGTTTTAGTCTTTGTCATTAGTTCAATTTCCTGTGTGAGAACTCTTTACCCATTCAAGCCCCTGGTTTATCTTACTCCTTGTCCCTCTGAAGCTTTCATCTGTGTAGCAGCCAATTGCTTTTTGGGTACCTCCTGTCTTTCTGAGTTCTTTCTTCTTCTTTATGTTTTCATCTTTCTCTTAGTTCTCTTAATTTGGCAATCGATCTTTTTCTTCCGTATCTTATTAAGATCCTGTATATGAGCTTTGGGAAGGAGCTCAGCATAGCACTTGCTTAGCATGTGTGGATCTTTGGGTTCAATCCCCAGCACTTCATAAATAGTGGCACACACTTGTAATCCCAGCTCTTAGGATGTAAAGGCAGAAAGGTTGGAAGTTCATCAACCTGTACTACAAAAGACCTTGTTTCAGAAAAAAAAAATCCTGTATGTTACAGAATTAGATGCATTTGGGTGTGCTGGTCTGAAAATGAAGTATGTTGTTAATATAAAATGCATACCAGATTTAATCTAAAACAAAATACATCCCTCATTAAAAATTACATTTATTTCATTAATACTTATTTTAGTGTGTATGTTCACAGATGTGCTCACCCTTGGACCTTGAATGCCTTGGTGGGTGGGTATAGTTCTGAGGATGACATCTTGCAGGATTTTGTTTTTTCCTTCTGACATGTAGGTGTTAGGAATTGACTTTAGGACAACAGGTTTGGCACCAAACTGCTGCTATTTGAGCCTTTACACCAGCCCCATAAGTTTTTTTAAAAATATGACCCATACATTAAAATCATAATATTTTAGCTACACTGGGCCAAATTACTATATTGACAAAAGTAATTCCATCTTTTTAAAGTATGGCTATTAGGAAAATTGAAACCATGTACTGAGCTAGCAATAGAATTATACCGGTCATTGTTGCTTGAGTCATAATGATGATATTCTTTCATTTCTGTA
>NW_021626767.1:0-2564 GCF_004785775.1 Grammomys surdaster
AAATAATGAGTGTAAAGATCAAATTTTTGTTTTAATTCACTTTTTATCATGCTTTCTTATTTTGTATGACTTTATGGCTAATAAGAAAATATAGATTTTCTAGAACCTGGAATCAAAATAATAACGAGAAAGTTGAAGGAATTCATAGTGAATAATTTTACAATTAACTTTTATCATATATAACCCATCATGCAAGTCACAATTTGTAACTAACAGATCACACAGATTAGATTGTTGACTAGTTAACAATAAAAATTTGTAAACTTTATCAATTATTCTGTAGTTCAAAATCTTAACAGAACAGTTGGCCACTAGGCTGTGTTTCAGGGAGGTCTCCATATAGCTGGATTCTCATCCTCAAAAGAGCTGGGAATCAGGCATGTGAGCCATCCTGCGGGCAGCTAAGTCATCGAGTTTAAAGTAGCAGGTCCTCCTCAGCTCTGACAGATTGGTGTCTGTTGTACAGGATTTAACTCTAAGCCAAACTGCCACCATCTTCATGAATTCATCTGTGGCTTCCTGAAAAACATCACCACACCTGGGCTTGTTGAATATATTGATCCTTCCTGTATTCAAGTTGCCATAATTGCACATGACCTTGAGGAGGGACTAGAATATACAGGCTAGGAAGGACTAGTGAGAGAACTCCATTTTCGGGAATACGGAGAGAGAGTCATCATCTACAGGTGAAGATCTTCTAGTGTGACTGATTTAAAGCCACCCACACTCCTGTCCATAACCTCTTATGTATCATTATGTAAATAACTCCAATGAAATCATTGGTCCCAGAGCCAACACTGTAGGAGCATACCTCAGTATGGCATTAGGACTTTAAAAAGCCAGGTAGATTTTGTTTATCTTGCTCTCAAAGAAAGAATATCACCGACACTAACTCTGGTGAATGTGGACCTAGCTTCAGCAGATTTCCCTAAAGAGGCCAGAAATGACAGTGCAAATCAAAACAGATAAGCAAAAACTTTTTTTTTTTTGTGAGGTACATGTGGTGGCACACACATACCTGTAATTCCAGCACTTTTGAGGCTGAGACAGGAGGATCATGACTTCAAGGTCAGCCTGACCTAAAAAGGTAGACCTTATCTCAAACAAAACAACAAAAATACCCCTCCCCATAACAAACAACAAAACTCAAAATGTGTCTGTGAACCCTGGGAAACTCTGGTAGGAAATAAATAGTAAAAGTGTTAGGTGATACTTAGCTGTCATATATATTCACTGATGTGACCCCTGGGCTAACATATAGGCTGTGTCTCTTTCCTGTCACAAGGGTACATAGTTCTACAGTGGAGCAGACTGAGTGATTGCTTCTTGGAGAGACCCAATTCCATTTTAATTTTATACTCACCCATTTTCATCATTAAGATTAGTAAGGAGGTGATGAGAAAAGGAGGGTATAAATCTCTGGAGCTGTGAACCCCAGTGTATCAGTAAACCACATTTTGGATTTCCTATTGGATTCCTGAGTATCTCAGCATTTGTCTAATCTGTAGAGTAGGGACAGCTCTGGGTTACCTGACAAATTATGATTCCAGTGCTAAAAAGCAGAGCGTGAGCTTGGTCAATACTGAGGTTGTTTGTCTGGGAGATAAGCCTTAAGTTTTAGTCTTTGTCATTAGTTCAATTTCCTGTGTGAGAACTCTTTACCCATTCAAGCCCCTGGTTTATCTTACTCCTTGTCCCTCTGAAGCTTTCATCTGTGTAGCAGCCAATTGCTTTTTGGGTACCTCCTGTCTTTCTGAGTTCTTTCTTCTTCTTTATGTTTTCATCTTTCTCTTAGTTCTCTTAATTTGGCAATCGATCTTTTTCTTCCGTATCTTATTAAGATCCTGTATATGAGCTTTGGGAAGGAGCTCAGCATAGCACTTGCTTAGCATGTGTGGATCTTTGGGTTCAATCCCCAGCACTTCATAAATAGTGGCACACACTTGTAATCCCAGCTCTTAGGATGTAAAGGCAGAAAGGTTGGAAGTTCATCAACCTGTACTACAAAAGACCTTGTTTCAGAAAAAAAAAATCCTGTATGTTACAGAATTAGATGCATTTGGGTGTGCTGGTCTGAAAATGAAGTATGTTGTTAATATAAAATGCATACCAGATTTAATCTAAAACAAAATACATCCCTCATTAAAAATTACATTTATTTCATTAATACTTATTTTAGTGTGTATGTTCACAGATGTGCTCACCCTTGGACCTTGAATGCCTTGGTGGGTGGGTATAGGTCTGAGGATGACATCTTGCAGGATTTTGTTTTTTCCTTCTGACATGTAGGTGTTAGGAATTGACTTTAGGACAACAGGTTTGGCACCAAACTGCTGCTATTTGAGCCTTTACACCAGCCCCATAAGTTTTTTAAAAAATATGACCCATACATTAAAATCATAATATTTTAGCTACACTGGGCCAAATTACTATATTGACAAAAGTAATTCCATCTTTTTAAAATATGGCTATTAGGAAAATTGAAACCATGTACTGAGCTAGCAATAGAATTATACTGGTCATTGTTGCTTGAGTCATAATGATGATATTCTTTCATTTCTGTA
>NW_021626768.1:0-4300 GCF_004785775.1 Grammomys surdaster
TCACATGTGCTCTTTGCCCTTTCTATGGCCACTCAGGGGCTCCCTTTCTTTCACCTTCCCGTGAGATCAGCCACTAACTCAACACAGAAATGCCAAGGACACTGTTATCATCTATAAAACATTCACACACTGATACATCTGAGCCCTCTCTGCTTGGCTATGGTCTTACCTTCTTCCAGTTGTTTATTTGATGATGTTCCCACCAGGGCTACCTTGGTGTCATTGGCACAATCTGTTCTCCATTGTCTCTCAAGCATCTGCCTTTCTCCTTCCTAACTTCTAACATGGACTCACTAGACAACATTTCTACATTTCCTCCCATATGCCACCTGTACTTTCCTAGATTTAGGTGACCTGTTATTGCTTCCATTTTTCTAAGCTCTGAACCTAGATGAATCCAACTGTTTCTCTGGGCCTGTATCCAAGCAGTCAAGCAATAGGGCAGATTGATTTCACCACAGCTTCAAAGTCATTCACTTTGAATAGCTCCTCCTACAGAACAGAAACCTGGCCTCTGTCTCCCTTTCCTGTGTGACCGCCTCAAACTTCAACCTTTCCACCTTTCTCAGATTCTCAGAGATGACCTCCTCATGCTGAGCTAGAGAAAGTTCTTGTATGGGGGGCTCTTCTAGCCTCCTGTAGGTTATGTTCTCACAGACATCTAGCAGGGAACCCACTTCCTGACCGCTAGGACTCCTAGATTTTCTCCTCAGTGTTTCTTTCTCTTGACTAGCAGCTTTTCCCTCTCACTTGAAATCCCATTTTCTATGTGCCTATCCCCTCAGATCTTCAAAAACGAAGAAGCACAAATAACCTACCTCACACACTGCTTGATTTTCCTTCTAATGTTTACAGGAAAGAATTCTACGCTCATCTGTCTGTATTTTGGATTTCCTTGTCTTTATTGCATGTTTTCTTTCTATATCATCCTGGCCCCTCAGTCCTGCAGGCTGCTTTTGCTGGAATCCTGAAGTGCTTTTATACTAAAAGCCAGTGTTTCACCACTTTTCTTCCCAGAGTGTTCTTGGCTCTTTGAAGCACTGTATTCGGTTGATGTGAGTCTTTCTCCCATCTTTGCTCCAGTGTCTCTGATGTTTTCTTCTCTGCTTCGTGAGCTTTGTGACATGTTTCAATAATCTCCCCTTTATCACTTCATACTTCCTCTATAAATGCTCATAAATCTCATATATACACGTCACTTATATTATCTATTGCTTTGTAATATATTTCCCCAAAACTTAACACTTAACACCCCTGATATGTGTGCCTGTACTTCATACTTTCTTTGAGTCGGGAATCTAGATTCAGCAGAACTAGAGTTTCCATTGAATCCCTTAAGTGAGCTACAGCCAAGGTGTTAGTAGAGTTGTCAGCATCTCAAGGCTCTGATGGAAAATCAATCCACTCCAAACTCTATTCATATGTTGGATCTCAGGTCTATACCAACTCAGAGACACCAGGGTCTGGTGGGGGTCCTTGATGGAGGGCAACTTTCAATATGGGAGCTTAATCACTTAAGTGAGGACACTGACAGGAAAAAGGAAGGAGGAAAAAAAGGGAAGGAACAGGATATGGAAGTGTCATTCTCTTCATAAACTAATCTCAGAGATGCTATTCTATCACCGTTGCTTATTCTAGAAGCAAAATAGTATTCTTGCCTACATAAAAGGAAGAGGGACGACATAAGAGTATGAATGCCAAGACTCAGGACCCTGGGAGTGACTGGGCCAGCCTACCAGATTATTTTATAATCATCGTTGTGTCCCAGATTCAACTCTTGTTTCCTCTCCTGGGGAGAAACAACTCTTCTCCAAGTTTTTCTCTTCCTGTGACTGATTCCCCCCCATTAATCTTATTCTAGAGAGCCGGAGAGATGGCTCAGCGGTTAAGAGCACTGACTGCTCTTCTAGAGGTCCTGAGTTCAATTCCCAGCAACCACATGGTGGCTCACAACCGTCTGTAATGGGATATGTTGCACTCTTCTGGTGTATCTGAAGATAGCTACAGTGTATTCAGATATAAAATAAATAAATAAACCTTGTGCAGGCAATGGTGGCGCACGACTTTAATCCCAGCACTTGGGAGGCAGAGGCAGGTGGATTTCTGAGTTCGAGGCCAGCCTGGTCTACAGAGTGAGTTCCAGGACAGCCAGGACTACATAGAGAAACCCTGTCTCGAAAAACAAACAAACAAACAAACAAACAAACAAACAGACATCTTATTCTAGAACCTAGAACCCCAGGTGTTGTTCCCGACTCTCTTTCTTCAGTCTCATCCTCTGTATTTGATCTTCACTAAATCATATTAGTTAAACCTCAAATCTGACTTATATCCATCTATCCATCTCCAACGCCACCATTGGCAACCACCGTCTCTGCCTGGGGGTGCAGTTATCTACTGCCTATTCCTTCCCGCATCCCTGTTTACCAACTCATCTCCAGTTGTGGTCTATTTACAGAGTGAGTCTACACATAAGCCTCTGTGTAAAACCATTAAGTACTTCCCCATTTCCTGTTGTTCTTGCTCCTCCCTAGTGAGTTATCCTAGAATGAACCAGATCTTCTGAAGGTCCCAGTTCTGGGTCCCCCCCCAATCTCATTTAAGAATAAGAGGCAGGGGAGTCAACATGATCTCTCAGCAAGAGTGATTTTAGCAGTTTCAGATGTGTCCTCTACAGCGCCTGGGTGGTACTTGAGTGAAGGACATCTCAACTTTAAAGAAGAGAAGCTAAAAGCATCCCTGGGTGATGTCTCAGTTTACGTCCCAGCCTAGTCTACCACCAGCCCTGATCTCTCTCAAATATGTGTGTGGATTTTTGTTGTTGTTGTTCTTAAGTAGTAAGGATTCAGCAAAGGACATTCAACTAGGAGAGGTAGAATAAAAAGATTTTTGAAAAATTAATCTGATAGCCTCATGCATTACATTTTAAATAGAGAAGAAACTAGGGCAGGGAGATAAGCTGCTGCATGACAATAACCTGAAAATATGCTGAAGCTCTGTCTGAGGTTTTACTAGGGATTGGGTGAATGTGGAAACTTGCACAAGAAATAAGCATAGGCCTTATATGTGGCTAGAGCTAAGACATGATTCTGCAGTGAGATGCTGGGATGTGTCTGCCCTCTATTTGCTCTGGCATGCATATGCACTAAAAAGAACTGAACATACTCCCCCCCTCCAAAATAATTCATATCTATGCCTTAATCCCCCAAATGGTGATATTTGGAGGCCAGACCTTAGGGAGTAATTAGGTCACAAAGACAGAGTGCTCATGAACAGGATTGATTTCTACAGAATAAATGAAACCAGAAGACCATTCCTTGTCATCTTTGTGTCCATCTCAAAACCAAGAAGACAGGTTTTTCCAGGAGCAGAATACACTGCTCCTTCACTTTGGAGTTCTCAGATTCCAGAACTCTGAGAAATATGTTTTTGTTATTTAACCTACTCAGTCTATGGTGCTTTGTTATAGCAACCCAAACTGCCCAAGACTTAGATTAAGAGAATTAAATGCTTACTTATTCACATTGTATCAGGTATATTTATTTACACTTATCATGGTCACTTCTTGTTTATCTGGGCAGATGGTTCCCCAGGTTCTTTGAGTTCTTGCTTATTTGACACATTTTCTACCTTGATTTGTGGCGGTTTTTTGTTTGTTTGTTTGTTTGCTTTTTCAAGACAGAGTTTCTCTGTGTAGTCCTGGCTGTCCTGGAACTCACTCTGTAGACCAGGCTAGCCTCGAACTCAGAAATCTGCCTATCTCTGCCTCCCATGTCCTGGGATTAAAGGCGTGTGCCACCACCGCCCGGCTTGTAGCATTTTTTTGGAGACATATTTTTACACTCAGTTTACAAATCTGTTTATCAGATCTGTAGCTAACAGATACTTTCCCTATCTTCCTAACCCATGGCACTTGAGCTACTACCTGTTATTGTGGACCAGGAGGTAAAGGGCCAGTCAGGAGGGCAGTCATGAGCATTATAGACATCAAGTTCCAGATGGGGTATCTGGAGAAAGTGGAGACTGGGGGAACCTTCGGGCAACACTGAAAGGGCTAGAGAGGCTGTGTATAGATGATACACTGGAACAGAAAGTAGTGCCTGGCTAAGCCAGCCTGAGAGCAGAGAGGACGAGGAGCTGAGGATCAAGTTCAAGTACACTGGGGAAGGTAGAGAGGTCTGCACTACCTCATTTATCAAGTTCCTTACAGTCAATTAAAGATTAGCAGAGTCCCATTTCCCTGTTTGAAGAGTTACTAATCATTGTGCCTTTATTTTCTTCCGTTTTCATGCTGATCGTT
>NW_021626769.1:0-4298 GCF_004785775.1 Grammomys surdaster
TCACATGTGCTCTTTGCCCTTTCTATGGCCACTCAGGGGCTCCCTTTATTTCACCTTCCCGTGAGATCAGCCACTAACTCAACACAGAAATGCCAAGGACACTGTTATCATCTATAAAACATTCACACACTGATACATCTGAGCCCTCTCTGCTTGGCTATGGTCTTACCTTCTTCCAGTTGTTTATTTGATGATGTTCCCACCAGGGCTACCTTGGTGTCATTGGCACAATCTGTTCTCCATTGTCTCCCAAGCATCTGCCTTTCTCCTTCCTAACTTCTAACATGGACTCACTAGACAACATTTCTACATTTCCTCCCATATGCCACCTGTACTTTCCTAGATTTAGGTGACCTGTTATTGCTTCCATTTTTCTAAGCTCTGAACCTAGATGAATCCAACTGTTTCTCTGGGCCTGTATCCAAGCAGTCAAGCAATAGGGCAGATTGATTTCACCACAGCTTCAAAGTCATTCACTTTGAATAGCTCCTCCTACAGAACAGAAACCTGGCCTCTGTCTCCCTTTCCTGTGTGACCGCCTCAAACTTCAACCTTTCCACCTTTCTCAGATTCTCAGAGATGACCTCCTCATGCTGAGCTAGAGAAAGTTCTTGTATGGGGGCTCTTCTAGCCTCCTGTAGGTTATGTTCTCACAGACATCTAGCAGGGAACCCCCTTCCTGACCGCTAGGACTCCTAGATTTTCTCCTCAGTGTTTCTTTCTCTTGACTAGCAGCTTTTCCCTCTCACTTGAAATCCCATTTTCTATGTGCCTATCCCCTCAGATCTTCAAAAACAAAGAAGCACAAATAACCTACCTCACACACTGCTTGATTTTCCTTCTAATGTTTACAGGAAAGAATTCTACACTCATCTGTCTGTACTTTGGATTTCCTTGTCTTTATTGCATGTTTTCTTTCTATATCATCCTGGCCCCTCAGTCCTGCAGGCTGCTTTTGCTGGAATCCTGAAGTGCTTTTATACTAAAAGCCAGTGTTTCACCACTTTTCTTCCCAGAGTGTTCTTGGCTCTTTGAAGCACTGTATTCGGTTGATGTGAGTCTTTCTCCCATCTTTGCTCCAGTGTCTCTGATGTTTTCTTCTCTGCTTCGTGAGCTTTGTGACATGTTTCAATAATCTCCCCTTTATCACTTCATACTTCCTCTATAAATGCTCATAAATCTCATATATACACGTCACTTATATTATCTATTGCTTTGTAATAAATTTCCCCAAAACTTAACACTTAACACCCCTGATATGTGTGCCTGTACTTCATACTTTCTTTGAGTCGGGAATCTAGATTCAGCAGAACTAGAGTTTCCATTGAATCCCTTAAGTGAGCTACAGCCAAGGTGTTAGTAGAGTTGTCAGCATCTCAAGGCTCAGATGGAAAATCAATCCACTCCAAACTCTATTCATATGTTGGATCTCAGGTCTATACCAACTCAGAGACACCAGTGTCTGGTGGGGGTCCTTGATGGAGGGCAACTTTCAATATGGGAGCTTAATCACTTAAGTGAGGACACTGACAGGAAAAAGGAAGGAGGAAAAAAAGGGAAGGAACAGGATATGGAAGTGTCATTCTCTTCATAAACTAATCTCAGAGATGCTATTCTATCACTGTTGCTTATTCTAGAAGCAAAATAGTATTCTTGCCTACATAAAAGGAAGAGGGACGACATAAGAGTATGAATGCCAAGACTCATGACCCTGGGAGTGACTGGGCCAGCCTACCAGATTATTTTATAATCATCATTGTGTCCCAGATTCAACTCTTGTTTCCTCTCCTGGGGAGAAACAACTCTTCTCCAAGTTTTTCTCTTCCTGTGACTGATTCCCCCCCATTAATCTTATTCTACAGAGCCGGAGAGATGGCTCAGCGGTTAAGAGCACTGACTGCTCTTCTAGAGGTCCTGAGTTCAATTCCCAGCAACCACATGGTGGCTCACAACCATCTGTAATGTGATATGTTGCACTCTTCTGGTGTATCTGAAGATAGCTACAGTGTACTCAGATATAAAATAAATAAATAAACCTTGTGCAGGCAATGGAGGCACACGACTTTAATCCCAGCACTTGGGAGGCAGAGGCAGGTGGATTTCTGAGTTCGAGGCCAGCCTGGTCTACCGAGTGAGTTCCAGGACAGCCAGGACTACATAGAGAAACCCTGTCTCGAAAAACAAACAAACAAACAGACAAACAAACAAACAGACATCTTATTCTAGAACCTAGAACCCCAGGTGTTGTTCCCGACTCTCTTTCTTCAGTCTCATCCTCTGTATTTGATCTTCACTAAATCATATTAGTTAAACCTCAAATCTGACTTATATCCATCTACCCATTTCCAACACCACCATTGGCAGCCACCGTCTCTGCCTGGGGGTGCAGTTATCTACTGCCTATTCCTTCCCGCATCCCTGCTTACCAACTCATCTCCAGTTGTGGTCTATTTACAGAGTGAGTCTACACATAAGCCTTTGTGTAAAACCATTAAGTACTTCCCCATTTCCTGTTGTTCTTGCTCCTCCCTAGTGAGTTATCCTAGAATGAACCAGATCTTCTGAAGGTCCCAGTTCTGGGTCCCCCCCAATCTCATTTAAGAATAAGAGGCAGGGGAGTCAACATGATCTCTCAGCAAGAGTGATTTTAGCAGTTTCAGATGTGTCCTCTACAGCGCCTGGGTGGTACTTGAGTGAAGGACATCTCAACTTTAAAGAAGAGAAGCTAAAAGCATCCCTGGGTGATGTCTCAGTTTACGTCCCAGCCTAGTCTACCACCAGCCCTGATCTCTCTCAAATATGTGTGTGGATTTTTGTTGTTGTTGTTCTTAAAGTAGTAAGGATTCAGCAAAGGACATTCAACTAGGAGAGGTAGAATAAAAAGATTTTTGAAAAATTAATCTGATAGCCTCATGCATTACATTTTAAATAGAGAAGAAACTAGGGCAGGGAGATAAGCTGCTGCATGACAATAACCTGAAAATATGCTGAAGCTCTGTCTGAGGTTTTACTAGGGATTGGGTGAATGTGGAAACTTGCACAAGAAATAAGCATAGGCCTTATATGTGGCTAGAGCTAAGACATGATTCTGCAGTGAGATGCTGGGATGTGTCTGCCCTCTATTTGCTCTGGCATGCATATGCACTAAAAAGAACTGAACATACTCCCCCCTCCAAAATAATTCATATCTATGCCTTAATCCCCCAAATGGTGATATTTGGAGGCCAGACCTTAGGGAGTAATTAGGTCACAAAGACGGAGTGCTCATGAACAGGATTGATTTCTACAGAATAAATGAAACCAGAAGACCATTCCTTGTCATCTTTGTGTCCATCTCAAAACCAAGAAGACAGGTTTTTCCAGGAGCAGAATACACTGCTCCTTCACTTTGGAGTTCTCAGATTCCAGAACTCTGAGAAATATGTTTTTGTTATTTAACCTACTCAGTCTATGGTGCTTTGTTATAGCAACCCAAACTGCCCAAGACTTAGATTAAGAGAGTTAAATGCTTACTTATTCACATTGTATCAGGTATATTTATTTACACTTATCATGGTCACTTCTTGTTTATCTGGGCAGATGGTTCCCCAGGTTCTTTGAGTTCTTGCTTATTTGACACATTTTCTACCTTGATTTGTGGCGGTTTTTTGTTTGTTTGTTTGTTTGCTTTTTCAAGACAGAGTTTCTCTGTGTAGTCCTGGCTGTCCTGGAACTCACTCTGTAGACCAGGCTAGCCTCGAACTCAGAAATCTGCCTATCTCTGCCTCCCATGTCCTGGGATTAAAGGCGTGTGCCACCACCGCCCGGCTTGTAGCATTTTTTTGGAGACATATTTTTACACTCAGTTTACAAATCTGTTTATCAGATCTGTAGCTAACAGATACTTTCCCTATCTTCCTAACCCATGGCACTTGAGCTACTACCTGTTATTGTGGACCAGGAGGTAAAGGGCCAGTCAGGAGGGCAGTCATGAGCATTATAGACATCAAGTTCCAGATGGGGTATCTGGAGAAAGTGGAGACTGGGGGAACCTTCGGGCAACACTGAAAGGGCTAGAGAGGCTGTGTATAGATGATACACTGGAACAGAAAGTAGTGCCTGGCTAAGCCAGCCTGAGAGCAGAGAGGAAGAGGAGCTGAGAATCAAGTTCAAGTACACTGGGGAAGGTAGAGAGGTCTGCACTACCTCATTTATCTAGTTCCTTACAGTCAATTAAAGATTAGCAGAGTCCCATTTCCCTGTTTGAAGAGTTACTAATCATTGTGCCTTTATTTTCTTCCGTTTTCATGCTGATCGTT
>NW_021626770.1:0-10094 GCF_004785775.1 Grammomys surdaster
AGGGTGGCCTTGAACTCACAGAGATCCACCTGCACCCAGCCTCTTTACTTATTCTTAACAGGGTATTTTAGCTCGTTTGTAATGATTTGGGACATACCTGATAACTATGCTCATGGTTTTTATATCTTGTATAATAGTGCATAAATCTGTCAAGTTCCTGAAACCGTTTATGTTTCTTCTCAGCCTAGGAAACAAAAGTACATAAATGACTTTTATTGAAACTATTCTTAAAATTGGTTTGAGAGGGATTAATGTTTCATTAGTATTGAGTAGCAATGCATGCAGATGTATTTATTATTTTGTTGCTAGAATATAATAATCAATGCATCTTAAAGTTGTCTGTATCCTCTGTGATAAAACAATGAACCCCTGACTCTACATCTCCAATTTTGATTGTATGGCTTACAACTATAGATAGATTTGTATCCCTTCAAAATTCACATTGAAGCCCTAACCCAAAATGTGACTTGCATCTGGAGTCAGGACCTATGAGGAGGTGACAGGTTAAGTGCGGCCATTATTATAGAGCTATCCTAATGGAAACGGACACCATAGATTTCTTGTTCTATTTCCCAGCCATCATGACAGAGACCAGAAAGTAGGGGCCTGCTGGCAAGCCGAGACGAGCATCCTCACCAAGAAAAAGTCAGGTGGAACTTTTCTTAGACTTCATAGTCACCACAATGGAGAGAGACTGAAGAGCTGGCTGGCTCAGTGCTTAAGAGCAGTGGCTGCTCTTCCAGAGGACCTGTGTGTGATTCTCAGCACCCATATGGTGGCTCACAACCACCTGTAACTACAGTTTCAGGGGATTTAATACCCTGACCATGGACACTATGTATATGTACACATAGATACACATGCAGGCAAACCACCCATACATAAAATAAAAAATTAAAAAAAAATTATCTAGGCTATAGTAGACAAGCAAAGTAAGACAACTGAGGGGATTGGAGAGAGAGCTCAGTGATTAAGAGCACTGCCTACTTTTCCAGAGGATCCTGGTTCAACTCCCAGCACACAAATGGCAGCTTACAACTACAGCTTACAGTCCTAAGTGATCCAACACTGTCTTCCAATCTCTGTGAGCACCATGCAGGCATAAACATGGTATATAGACATATATGCAGGCAACAACCACACACATATATACTATATTATACTGTATTGCTGATATTATACTAAAACTGATTTTAAATCTTTACAAAGGCAGGCTGGAATTAGATATTTTTCATATTTTCATCAAAAAAAAAAAAGAAAAAATCAAAAGAAAAAAGCTCCCAATTTTATTTTATTTTATTTTTTGCTTAAAGGGCACTCTAAAGTGTATTCAATGTAATGCCCCATCACAATGAAGACATGTAAACCTCTCCCACAGTAGCTTGGAATACACAACTTAGGCAGGCGTTACCTCCACAGTCATCTCCTTGGATTGCTCCTCGACATGCTGGATGACTTCATAGCGAGTACACCTGTAATAACCTCCAGTGGAAGAACTATGTTTTTTCCATTCTTCTAGGCAAATCCAGCAAAAGTCATACTTGCACTTTAAAAGGAAACATATGTAGATATCCCCATATATTAACTAAAAATTCACTCATTAAGTAGACCATAATTAGAAGACAATTGTACAATTATAAAATGAAAATTCATCTTTTTAGGCTTATGGGTTCTGTATCAAAAAGATCTTCGAAGTCTACACTCTTCTGATACGTTTCTCAGTACTTTGGGTTCTGGTTCATTCATTTATTTATTTTTAAACATTTAAATCTTGGGTCTATCTTCTGTAATATGACCTTAACTTTAGAGCTGTCTAGTTATCACGATACCATGTACTGAATACTTCATGTTTCCCCGCTGGTTATATATCTGGTCATACACTGCCATCACCACACGTTAAATCCCCTTGTATACATCTATTTCCTAGGCTGCTTTCTATTCTGTTCATACTCTGTGTACTCCCATGCCAGTACCATACATAGTGCTTCAAGTATTGAGGTTTCATGGCATACATCTTACAAGGCTAGCTCCCCTGCTATCTTTGTTTTTCAGCATTTTCCTAATTAAATTTGCTTTGATTTACCATATGAGCATCTGAACGAAGTTTCCTGGATGCAGAAAGACAATCTGCTGGCATTTTTCTTTGCTATCTTTTTTGTCTTAAAGAGGATTTGAAATGATTTTCAACAAAAGTCTTGCATATTCCTAAATCTTATTTTAGATTCAGAAGGTCTATCTATTTCATCTAGATGTTGTCAGGAGACATGAGAATTCTTATTTTCTGCAAGTTAATTTTGTATTTTTGCTACTAAGCTGAATTTATATCGCTAGTAGTAGTATATTTCTAGGTATGTAATCATGCCTTCTGTAAGTGTGATAGGTCTGTTTTGTTTTTGAGACAGGGTCTTGCTACATAGCTCAGGCTAGCTTTGCATTCATGACCCTTCTGCCTCAGCATGTAACATGCTAGGATTACAGGTGTGTACCACTACATGCAGCTTGAAAATACAGTCATATTATTACTGTAGTTTCAGTTTTGTATGCTCATTTCTTGTTCCCAATTATTTCTAGTTTCTATATTAAATAGTCTGATTCTTTAATCCTCTGTTCCCCTTTTATCGTATATCTGAAATCCTTCATTATGTTAGCTTAGTGGTTTAAATTAGCTTTCTTTCAAAACCTAAGATTTCTTGCTACATTGGTTATTTCTTTTTTGTTGTTCTTTTCCCCTCAACTCCTGACAGGGTATCTCTGTGTATCCCTGGCTGTCTGGGAACCCACTATGTAGACCAGGCTGGCCTCGAACTCAAAGATCTATCTGCTTCTGCCTCATAAGTGCTGGGATTACTGAAACTAATAGAAGAGAAGGTGGGGAAAAGCCTCGAATACTTGGGCACAGGGGAAAAGTTCCTGAACAGAACTCCAATGGCATATGCTCTAAGATCGAGAATTGACAAATGGGACTTCATAAAATTGCAAAGTTTCTGTAAGGCAAAGGACACTGTCAATAGGACAAAACGACAACCAACAAATTGGGAAAAGATCTTTACCAATCCTTCATCTGATAGAGGGCTAATATCCAATATATACAAAGAACTCAAGAAATTAGACTCCAGGCAACCAAATTACCCTATTAAAAAATGGGGTATAGAGCTTAACAAAGAATTTTCAACAGAAGAAACTCGAATGGCCGAGAAGCACCTAAAGAAATGCTCGGCATCCTTAGTCGTCAGGGAAATGCAAATCAAAACAACCCTGAGATTCCATCTCACACCAGTCAGAATGGCTAAGATTAAAAACTCAGGTGATAGTAGATGCTGGCGAGGGTGTGGAGAAAGAGGAACACTCCTCCATTGTTGGTGGGACTGCAAGATGGTGCAATCACTTTGGAAATCAGTCTGGCGGTTCCTCAGAAAATTGGACATAGCATTACCCGAGGATCCAGCTATACCACTCCTAGGCATATACCCAGAAGATGCTCGAACATATAATAAGGACATATGCTCAACTATGTTCATAGCAGCCTTATTTATAATAGCCAGGAGCTGGAAAGAACCCAGATGTCCTTCAACTGAGGAATGGATTCAAAAAATGTGGTATATTTACACAATGGAGTATTACTCAGCTATTAAAAACAATGAATTCGAGAGGTTCCTAGGTAAATGGATGGAACTAGAAATTATCATCCTGAGTGAGGTAAGCCAATCACAAAAGAAGACACATGGTATTCACTCACTGATTATTGGATATTAGCCTAGAACCTTGAAATGCCCAAGATGCAACTCACAGGCCACATGAAGCCCATAAAGAAGGAAGACCAAGTGAGGGTGATTCGGTCCTTCTTAGAAGGAGCAACAAAATACTCAAGGGAGCAAATATGGAGACAAAGTGAGGGACAGAAACTGAAGGAGGGGCCGTCTCAAGACCACTCCACCTGAGTATCTATCCCATGTGCAATCACCAAAGGTAGATGCTGATGTGGAAGACAGGAAGTGCATGCTGATAAGAGCCTGATATGGATATCTCCTCAGAGGCCTTCAAGAGTCAGACATATTCAGAGGCAGATACTCACAACTAGCCATTGAACTGATCATGGGGTTCTCAATAGAGGAGTTAGAGTGAAGACTGAAGGAGCTGAAAGGGTTTGTGGCACCATGAGGAGAGCAACAATACCAACCAACCACAGCTCCCAGGGTCTAAACCACCAGCCTGGGAGCACTTAGGGGGGAATCCAGGGCTTCAGCTGAATATGTAAAAGTGGAGGGCCCTGCTGGGCATAGGTGGAAGAAGAGAACCTTGACCTCATGAAGGCTGGATGCCCCAGGGGGTGGGAATTTTGAGGGTGGGGAGGTGGGAGTGGGGGGGTGTAGATAGAGGTTACATCCACAGAGAAGAAGGAGGAGGGGCGAGGGGATTGGGGGTTCCGAGGGGGTGGTGGGGGATGGGGTAAGGGGACAACATAGGAAATGTAAATAAATCATCCAATAAAAAAAAAAATCATTACTTTTAAAAACTATTTTCTGCCTTAAAAATGTTCTCATGGGAAAGGAGATGAGGGAAGGGGAACTGGGAGGAGAAGGGGCCAGATATTTGGATATAAAGCGAATAAATAAATAAATTAATGAAAAAATTGTTCTTACTGGTGTTTGTTAATTTATTTATTTTTTTAAAAAACTGAACCATATTCGCAATTTAATGTTTATTTTGTATTATTTTAAATGAGCATTATTTCTGCATAGTTTTAGCTGTAGCACTCAGGTTCTAATAAAGTAGTATTTTCACTTATAAATTCTATAATTTCTTGAGTTATTTGAAAGACTAAAAATTTCCATGGCATTTTAATAACTTCATTATTAATTTCTAACTTATTCTTTATGACCAAGAATATTACTTGTACTAATTTTTTATTTTGATTATAATAAACATTTAAAATTATTGATTTAACAGCCAATACTTAAAGATTATGTTTTTCTCTGATGAACTCTCAGGGAAGGCCCTGTTGCATAGGCACTTAAAAGATGACACTGTTAATATTTTTAGGAAATAATTTGAATATATATATGTATATATATATATATGTGTGTATGATCAGTAACTGTTACTTTTACATAGTTTCTATTTCTTCACTACTTTTTGTATTCATTTATCATTTAACACACACTTATTCAATAAATTGGACTTGTTTCAAAGTTCTACACAAAGTCTTTTCCTGGTTGACAAAAGCAAACTTTGTGACTGCTTTGATACAGATTCCCTGCCATGTGGCTTTATTGATTTTTCAAAATTAGTGGGAAAATTTCTAAATTCTAAATAAATTAACTAGATATTAGCAACCACAGTAGAAAAATACAATATAGAACTTTATTAATACTTTTTATTTTTTAAGTTTTAACACAAGTTTTCCATGGTGACAGATGAAGGACATTTCTATATTTAAAATATTAAAATGTAATTTAAAATATTTAAAAATGAAAGATTTGCACCCCAAGTGAGGTAACCCAGACACAGAAAGGCGAACATGGTATGTATTCATTTATAAGTGGACATTAGCGGTTAGTAAAGGGATCACACTACAGTCCACAGACCCGGAGAGGCTATAACAAGGAGGGCTCTAGAGGGGAACTCATGATTCTCCCTGGGAAAGGGAAATTAAATAGACTTTGTGGCTATTCTGGGGACAGGTAGGGATGGGACAGGAGAAATCGGGTTGGGGGGAGGATGGCGGGAGAAATTATAGGGAGAGATGACCAGAATTTGAGTGGAATATAGGGGGCCATGTGGAAACCTAATGCACTGGAAATTCTCTAGAACCTATGAGGGTGACCATAGTGAGGACTTGTAGTAACGGAGGACATGGAGCCAGACCGGTGATCTCCTAGGTTTCCAGTAGTGAGACCAGGACACCAACCTAGCCACAAAAACTTGGACTTATAATCTGTCCCAGCTGCAAGATATGCTGGGGCGATGGTTGCACAGAACTTGTGAGAGTGGCCAAGCAATGACTCATCTGACTTGAGGTTTATGCCATGGGAAGGATCCCATGCTCAACACTGTCTAGATGGCCAGGACCTGGAGACTGGGTACCTCAGAGACCTAGGGTAGAACCAAACAGGACTGCGCTCCCCTCTCCTCAAAAGAAATCAATGAAATGATTCCTAATGATAATCTGCTACACTCACAGATCAATGCCTAGCCTAATCATTATCAGTGAGGCTTCATCTGTCAGGTGATGGGAGCAGAGATCCACAGCCAAACATCAGGTAGAGAGAGAGACAAAATTGGAGATCTCCATTAGGTCCTTCTCCCTAGAGCTCATCGATTCCTTCAGAAGAGGGAGAGGAAGGGACTGTAGGAGTCAGAAAGGTCAAGGAAACCAGGAGAACACAGCCCACTCAATCAACTAAGCAGGGCTCATAGGGGCTCACAGAGACTGAAGCAGCAAGCACAGAGCAGGCATGGGTCTGCACACCAGGTCCTCTGCATACATGCTGTGGTTATTTAACTTGGGTTTTTTTGTGGGACATCTAACAGTAGGAGATGGGGTGTCTGACTCTTTTGCCTGCTCTTGGGACTTTTCTTCCTACTGAGAGTTGCTCTGTCTAGCCTTGGTATGAGGGTTTGTACCTAGTCTTATTGCATCTTGATATGCCATGTTTGTGGTTTGGTCGATATCCCTGGGAGGCCTGCTCTTTCCTGAAGGGAAATGGAGGAGAAGTGGATTGGAGGTGGCGGGGGCAGGGTGAGGTGGGGTGGGGGAGGATGTTGGGGGTGTGTGTGCAGGACTGGAGTGAGTAGAGGCTTTGGTTGGGATGTATTGTATGAGAGAACAATAAACAAAAAAGAGAGATTTTATTTATTTAAATGTGTATATGTGTCTCTGTTAGCATGCACATGTATGTGTGCTTGGGTGCCCAGGCCTGTACAGATGCCAGAAGATGTTGGAACCCTTGGAGCTGGAGTTACAAGCATTTGCAAGATTCCTGGCTTGCTACATGGGTACAGGGATCTGAAGTCCAGTCCTCATGATTGTACACCAAACACTCTTAATTTCTGGCCCATCTTGCTATTCCCCCTAATATTGAATATTATACCTCAAGAAACATTGGATGGTGACAGGTGCCGAATAGCATCTGGCCAGGAGGTCCCCTTGGCCACTAGACAGGGTTAGGGTGTTCCTGGGGGCTCAGGAGAGGGAGCTGGTGATCCTCCGGCTGAGAGCCTCCAGCTCTTTCTTTTCCCACTAGGGGCCAAAGCAACTAGGGACTCAGAAGTCCAAGCAGGGGTAAGAGGAGGACCTAGAGTGGAAGGAGGAGCTAGAGGATAAAAGGGATGGAGTGGGATGGGGTGGGTGAGGTTATGATACAGCAGTCTCATTAAAAATGTAAAACAAATTAAAAATTTTCTGAAGGGAAATAAAAAGTGTTTTTTTTTTAAATAAATTGGTTTATTTTCAGATGAACAAACATGCCATTATTTTAAAATTCAAACAAGTTGGATTTCAGACAATGCAAACTGTCTGTTATAATCCACACTGAACCATCAATGGCCCAGACAGATTATGAAGTTGTTCAGACTATAGCATGGATTCAACTTTCCATGGCACCTTCTATTTACATACTTGAATTCTCTAATAGGATTCCACTATGCATGAGGTTATCGTCCAGGTAAGTTTTCTAAGTCAAAATAAGAATACCACTTTTGATTTTCTTTTCTTTTTTTTTTGTTTTTCTTTCCTATTTGGAGACAGTCTCACTGTGTAACTCTAACTGGTCTAGAGCTTGCTATGTAGACCAGGCTGGTCTCACAGATGACCTGCCTCTGCCTATAGAGTGCTGGGATTAAAGCCATGCACTACCATGGCTTTATAAACTACTCAGTTTATATTTTCCATCTCAATAATTAAAATAGTACATAAAATAAGGTTCTTACATTTACAGATCTTGTAAATAAATGTTTGTCTTAAATCCCAGAGAATCTCAAGACACAGCTGTTTAAAGGTACCTCTGTATGATCAGTTTGATTACTTCATGAAAACATCCTTCCAGTATTTATCCGTATTTATCAGGTACTCACTACTGTGCTGGGAAGGACAGAAAAGTAAGGCTGGTGTCTACCCCAACAGTCAGCTATTGATCGCTTATGGTCAATATATACTTCTCTGCACATTTAGGAAATCTACATCACATTTTCTAAGAACAAAACCAAACACGGATTTGGAAACAGAACAGCATGAGACCATATTTAGAGAAAATAATTTTGTCCAGTTCTTAGCTGAACTAAAATTGGGTAATTTTCTCAGAAACAAACAGCAGGCCTTTTCCTTTTGCCCCTCACGGATTCAATGCTGCCTCAAGAAGCCCATTTTACTATAATATAAATGTGTGAGATAATTTTGTAACTTCCATTCTTTTGCAAGTTAAGATTCAATGAGCATTGGCTCAAGGTGAAAAAAATCAAATATTTTTAGAGTATATATTTTATTAGTCTTAACTATTTTAATTTCTTTCACTTTCTAAATGAGAAAATGTATATTGTCTTAATATTTTAAAACATCATTTAAAAACCTAGATGGTGCTTTTAATAAAGGAAAAAATGAGAGTATTACTACAGTTTTCAAACAAAACACTGAAATAGAGGCATGAATTATAGTATTAACCTTATTCCAAGATTGTTAAAAACGTAGGTAACTTCATTTCTGCAATGAAATCAGGAGAGCACAGACTTCTTTTCAATCCTTTAAAGGTTTCAGCTAAGTGGATCTCTTAAGGCATTTTATGTTTTCAATGTAGTAAAGAACTGAATTCTTTATTTAGTTGATGAATTTATTAGCAGAACACCATCTTGCTCTGTAGCACAAACTAAATTAAGACTTTAAGGACAAAGCATGGAGATGTGTGTCACCATCTTACCTTGGCACACTGCATGTGATTGCAGCCCTCGTTCTTCTGTATTGGAGACTTACAGTTCGCACAAGGCTTGGAGTTAGTTAACAGCCAGAGACAATTGGCAGCGTCCTCATAGGCTTCACTGACTCCAACAACTTTGAGATATTGAGCACAAACATAATACACGGTTAAGCACACAACTCCACAGAGTGGGAACTAGGCATTTCTTTGCAGGCTCTCTCCATGGTACTTATGTGTTTGTTTTTCCTATCAGTGTCTAGGGTAAGATTTTAAAACTTCTCCATTTTCAATACTATAGAAAGTTCTGTTCCAACATTTTTAGAAAATATATTTGAAAAGAAATTCCTCTATAAATCTACACAAATAAAAATGGGAAAGAAGCAAAGGCTTTTTCTTTTTTTGAAGAGAATGTGCTTTGTTTAAAGTAATTATTCAAGAAAATTATAGAAAGAGTGGTTACCTTAGACCAGCAGTTCTCAATCTGGGGATCGAATGACCCTTTCACAGGAGTCCCCTAAGGTCATTGGAAAACACATATTTTGGATGGCCTTAGGAACTGAGACACTGCTCCCCCATCTCTAGGTGGGTGCACCCATATGTAGGCATGCCCACACACAGGTACCTGGAACTGTATTGAAGGGTTGCAGCATTAGAAGGTTGAGAACCACTGTGTTAGACTATCGTCTCTTTTAGACTGTAATTTTATATTGTGTGTATGAATGTTTTGCCTGCATGTATGTATCTGCCTGGTGCTTGCAGATGTCAGAAAAGAGTATTGGATCCCTTGGAACTGTTTGTAGATGGTTGTAAGGTACCTTGTGGGTTTGAGAACCAAATCCAGATCCTCTGCAAGAGTAACAGGTGTTCCTAAACATTGAGGCATCTCTCCAGCCCCTAAACTATAATTTCTTAAAACAGGCTAATTGCAAACAAAAGGATCAGGGATTCTTCATAGTGGAAAGCATTAAACACCAATATCTGTTTTGTGAGACAGGGCTTGTCCAGGCTACTTACAAATTCAGAACCTGGCCCTCAGCCTCCTGAATGCAACAATTACACAAGAGTACCACTTTTCCCTCTTCTTCTTCCTCCTCCTCCTCTTCTTCTGTTTTTAATCTGTGATTACTTCAGATAAGCAAACCCAACGTGGTATGCCTACAACTAAATTCTTCTCTCCAGATCTGTTTC
>NW_021626771.1:0-10094 GCF_004785775.1 Grammomys surdaster
AGGGTGGCCTTGAACTCACAGAGATCCACCTGCACCCAGCCTCTTTACTTATTCTTAACAGGGTATTTTAGCTCGTTTGTAATGATTTGGGACATACCTGATAACTATGCTCATGGTTTTTATATCTTGTATAATAGTGCATAAATCTGTCAAGTTCCTGAAACCGTTTATGTTTCTTCTCAGCCTAGGAAACAAAAGTACATAAATGACTTTTATTGAAACTATTCTTAAAATTGGTTTGAGAGGGATTAATGTTTCATTAGTATTGAGTAGCAATGCATGCAGATGTATTTATTATTTTGTTGCTAGAATATAATAATCAATGCATCTTAAAGTTGTCTGTATCCTCTGTGATAAAACAATGAACCCCTGACTCTACATCTCCAATTTTGATTGTATGGCTTACAACTATAGATAGATTTGTATCCCTTCAAAATTCACATTGAAGCCCTAACCCAAAATGTGACTTGCATCTGGAGTCAGGACCTATGAGGAGGTGACAGGTTAAGTGCGGCCATTATTATAGAGCTATCCTAATGGAAACGGACACCATAGATTTCTTGTTCTATTTCCCAGCCATCATGACAGAGACCAGAAAGTAGGGGCCTGCTGGCAAGCCGAGACGAGCATCCTCACCAAGAAAAAGTCAGGTGGAACTTTTCTTAGACTTCATAGTCACCACAATGGAGAGAGACTGAAGAGCTGGCTGGCTCAGTGCTTAAGAGCAGTGGCTGCTCTTCCAGAGGACCTGTGTGTGATTCTCAGCACCCATATGGTGGCTCACAACCACCTGTAACTACAGTTTCAGGGGATTTAATACCCTGACCATGGACACTATGTATATGTACACATAGATACACATGCAGGCAAACCACCCATACATAAAATAAAAAATTAAAAAAAAATTATCTAGGCTATAGTAGACAAGCAAAGTAAGACAACTGAGGGGATTGGAGAGAGAGCTCAGTGATTAAGAGCACTGCCTACTTTTCCAGAGGATCCTGGTTCAACTCCCAGCACACAAATGGCAGCTTACAACTACAGCTTACAGTCCTAAGTGATCCAACACTGTCTTCCAATCTCTGTGAGCACCATGCAGGCATAAACATGGTATATAGACATATATGCAGGCAACAACCACACACATATATACTATATTATACTGTATTGCTGATATTATACTAAAACTGATTTTAAATCTTTACAAAGGCAGGCTGGAATTAGATATTTTTCATATTTTCATCAAAAAAAAAAAAGAAAAAATCAAAAGAAAAAAGCTCCCAATTTTATTTTATTTTATTTTTTGCTTAAAGGGCACTCTAAAGTGTATTCAATGTAATGCCCCATCACAATGAAGACATGTAAACCTCTCCCACAGTAGCTTGGAATACACAACTTAGGCAGGCGTTACCTCCACAGTCATCTCCTTGGATTGCTCCTCGACATGCTGGATGACTTCATAGCGAGTACACCTGTAATAACCTCCAGTGGAAGAACTATGTTTTTTCCATTCTTCTAGGCAAATCCAGCAAAAGTCATACTTGCACTTTAAAAGGAAACATATGTAGATATCCCCATATATTAACTAAAAATTCACTCATTAAGTAGACCATAATTAGAAGACAATTGTACAATTATAAAATGAAAATTCATCTTTTTAGGCTTATGGGTTCTGTATCAAAAAGATCTTCGAAGTCTACACTCTTCTGATACGTTTCTCAGTACTTTGGGTTCTGGTTCATTCATTTATTTATTTTTAAACATTTAAATCTTGGGTCTATCTTCTGTAATATGACCTTAACTTTAGAGCTGTCTAGTTATCACGATACCATGTACTGAATACTTCATGTTTCCCCGCTGGTTATATATCTGGTCATACACTGCCATCACCACACGTTAAATCCCCTTGTATACATCTATTTCCTAGGCTGCTTTCTATTCTGTTCATACTCTGTGTACTCCCATGCCAGTACCATACATAGTGCTTCAAGTATTGAGGTTTCATGGCATACATCTTACAAGGCTAGCTCCCCTGCTATCTTTGTTTTTCAGCATTTTCCTAATTAAATTTGCTTTGATTTACCATATGAGCATCTGAACGAAGTTTCCTGGATGCAGAAAGACAATCTGCTGGCATTTTTCTTTGCTATCTTTTTTGTCTTAAAGAGGATTTGAAATGATTTTCAACAAAAGTCTTGCATATTCCTAAATCTTATTTTAGATTCAGAAGGTCTATCTATTTCATCTAGATGTTGTCAGGAGACATGAGAATTCTTATTTTCTGCAAGTTAATTTTGTATTTTTGCTACTAAGCTGAATTTATATCGCTAGTAGTAGTATATTTCTAGGTATGTAATCATGCCTTCTGTAAGTGTGATAGGTCTGTTTTGTTTTTGAGACAGGGTCTTGCTACATAGCTCAGGCTAGCTTTGCATTCATGACCCTTCTGCCTCAGCATGTAACATGCTAGGATTACAGGTGTGTACCACTACATGCAGCTTGAAAATACAGTCATATTATTACTGTAGTTTCAGTTTTGTATGCTCATTTCTTGTTCCCAATTATTTCTAGTTTCTATATTAAATAGTCTGATTCTTTAATCCTCTGTTCCCCTTTTATCGTATATCTGAAATCCTTCATTATGTTAGCTTAGTGGTTTAAATTAGCTTTCTTTCAAAACCTAAGATTTCTTGCTACATTGGTTATTTCTTTTTTGTTGTTCTTTTCCCCTCAACTCCTGACAGGGTATCTCTGTGTATCCCTGGCTGTCTGGGAACCCACTATGTAGACCAGGCTGGCCTCGAACTCAAAGATCTATCTGCTTCTGCCTCATAAGTGCTGGGATTACTGAAACTAATAGAAGAGAAGGTGGGGAAAAGCCTCGAATACTTGGGCACAGGGGAAAAGTTCCTGAACAGAACTCCAATGGCATATGCTCTAAGATCGAGAATTGACAAATGGGACTTCATAAAATTGCAAAGTTTCTGTAAGGCAAAGGACACTGTCAATAGGACAAAACGACAACCAACAAATTGGGAAAAGATCTTTACCAATCCTTCATCTGATAGAGGGCTAATATCCAATATATACAAAGAACTCAAGAAATTAGACTCCAGGCAACCAAATTACCCTATTAAAAAATGGGGTATAGAGCTTAACAAAGAATTTTCAACAGAAGAAACTCGAATGGCCGAGAAGCACCTAAAGAAATGCTCGGCATCCTTAGTCGTCAGGGAAATGCAAATCAAAACAACCCTGAGATTCCATCTCACACCAGTCAGAATGGCTAAGATTAAAAACTCAGGTGATAGTAGATGCTGGCGAGGGTGTGGAGAAAGAGGAACACTCCTCCATTGTTGGTGGGACTGCAAGATGGTGCAATCACTTTGGAAATCAGTCTGGCGGTTCCTCAGAAAATTGGACATAGCATTACCCGAGGATCCAGCTATACCACTCCTAGGCATATACCCAGAAGATGCTCGAACATATAATAAGGACATATGCTCAACTATGTTCATAGCAGCCTTATTTATAATAGCCAGGAGCTGGAAAGAACCCAGATGTCCTTCAACTGAGGAATGGATTCAAAAAATGTGGTATATTTACACAATGGAGTATTACTCAGCTATTAAAAACAATGAATTCGAGAGGTTCCTAGGTAAATGGATGGAACTAGAAATTATCATCCTGAGTGAGGTAAGCCAATCACAAAAGAAGACACATGGTATTCACTCACTGATTATTGGATATTAGCCTAGAACCTTGAAATGCCCAAGATGCAACTCACAGGCCACATGAAGCCCATAAAGAAGGAAGACCAAGTGAGGGTGATTCGGTCCTTCTTAGAAGGAGCAACAAAATACTCAAGGGAGCAAATATGGAGACAAAGTGAGGGACAGAAACTGAAGGAGGGGCCGTCTCAAGACCACTCCACCTGAGTATCTATCCCATGTGCAATCACCAAAGGTAGATGCTGATGTGGAAGACAGGAAGTGCATGCTGATAAGAGCCTGATATGGATATCTCCTCAGAGGCCTTCAAGAGTCAGACATATTCAGAGGCAGATACTCACAACTAGCCATTGAACTGATCATGGGGTTCTCAATAGAGGAGTTAGAGTGAAGACTGAAGGAGCTGAAAGGGTTTGTGGCACCATGAGGAGAGCAACAATACCAACCAACCACAGCTCCCAGGGTCTAAACCACCAGCCTGGGAGCACTTAGGGGGGAATCCAGGGCTTCAGCTGAATATGTAAAAGTGGAGGGCCCTGCTGGGCATAGGTGGAAGAAGAGAACCTTGACCTCATGAAGGCTGGATGCCCCAGGGGGTGGGAATTTTGAGGGTGGGGAGGTGGGAGTGGGGGGGTGTAGATAGAGGTTACATCCACAGAGAAGAAGGAGGAGGGGCGAGGGGATTGGGGGTTCCGAGGGGGTGGTGGGGGATGGGGTAAGGGGACAACATAGGAAATGTAAATAAATCATCCAATAAAAAAAAAAATCATTACTTTTAAAAACTATTTTCTGCCTTAAAAATGTTCTCATGGGAAAGGAGATGAGGGAAGGGGAACTGGGAGGAGAAGGGGCCAGATATTTGGATATAAAGCGAATAAATAAATAAATTAATGAAAAAATTGTTCTTACTGGTGTTTGTTAATTTATTTATTTTTTTAAAAAACTGAACCATATTCGCAATTTAATGTTTATTTTGTATTATTTTAAATGAGCATTATTTCTGCATAGTTTTAGCTGTAGCACTCAGGTTCTAATAAAGTAGTATTTTCACTTATAAATTCTATAATTTCTTGAGTTATTTGAAAGACTAAAAATTTCCATGGCATTTTAATAACTTCATTATTAATTTCTAACTTATTCTTTATGACCAAGAATATTACTTGTACTAATTTTTTATTTTGATTATAATAAACATTTAAAATTATTGATTTAACAGCCAATACTTAAAGATTATGTTTTTCTCTGATGAACTCTCAGGGAAGGCCCTGTTGCATAGGCACTTAAAAGATGACACTGTTAATATTTTTAGGAAATAATTTGAATATATATATGTATATATATATATATGTGTGTATGATCAGTAACTGTTACTTTTACATAGTTTCTATTTCTTCACTACTTTTTGTATTCATTTATCATTTAACACACACTTATTCAATAAATTGGACTTGTTTCAAAGTTCTACACAAAGTCTTTTCCTGGTTGACAAAAGCAAACTTTGTGACTGCTTTGATACAGATTCCCTGCCATGTGGCTTTATTGATTTTTCAAAATTAGTGGGAAAATTTCTAAATTCTAAATAAATTAACTAGATATTAGCAACCACAGTAGAAAAATACAATATAGAACTTTATTAATACTTTTTATTTTTTAAGTTTTAACACAAGTTTTCCATGGTGACAGATGAAGGACATTTCTATATTTAAAATATTAAAATGTAATTTAAAATATTTAAAAATGAAAGATTTGCACCCCAAGTGAGGTAACCCAGACACAGAAAGGCGAACATGGTATGTATTCATTTATAAGTGGACATTAGCGGTTAGTAAAGGGATCACACTACAGTCCACAGACCCGGAGAGGCTATAACAAGGAGGGCTCTAGAGGGGAACTCATGATTCTCCCTGGGAAAGGGAAATTAAATAGACTTTGTGGCTATTCTGGGGACAGGTAGGGATGGGACAGGAGAAATCGGGTTGGGGGGAGGATGGCGGGAGAAATTATAGGGAGAGATGACCAGAATTTGAGTGGAATATAGGGGGCCATGTGGAAACCTAATGCACTGGAAATTCTCTAGAACCTATGAGGGTGACCATAGTGAGGACTTGTAGTAACGGAGGACATGGAGCCAGACCGGTGATCTCCTAGGTTTCCAGTAGTGAGACCAGGACACCAACCTAGCCACAAAAACTTGGACTTATAATCTGTCCCAGCTGCAAGATATGCTGGGGCGATGGTTGCACAGAACTTGTGAGAGTGGCCAAGCAATGACTCATCTGACTTGAGGTTTATGCCATGGGAAGGATCCCATGCTCAACATTGTCTAGATGGCCAGGACCTGGAGACTGGGTACCTCAGAGACCTAGGGTAGAACCAAACAGGACTGCGCTCCCCTCTCCTCAAAAGAAATCAATGAAATGATTCCTAATGATAATCTGCTACACTCACAGATCAATGCCTAGCCTAATCATTATCAGTGAGGCTTCATCTGTCAGGTGATGGGAGCAGAGATCCACAGCCAAACATCAGGTAGAGAGAGAGACAAAATTGGAGATCTCCATTAGGTCCTTCTCCCTAGAGCTCATCGATTCCTTCAGAAGAGGGAGAGGAAGGGACTGTAGGAGTCAGAAAGGTCAAGGAAACCAGGAGAACACAGCCCACTCAATCAACTAAGCAGGGCTCATAGGGGCTCACAGAGACTGAAGCAGCAAGCACAGAGCAGGCATGGGTCTGCACACCAGGTCCTCTGCATACATGCTGTGGTTATTTAACTTGGGTTTTTTTGTGGGACATCTAACAGTAGGAGATGGGGTGTCTGACTCTTTTGCCTGCTCTTGGGACTTTTCTTCCTACTGAGAGTTGCTCTGTCTAGCCTTGGTATGAGGGTTTGTACCTAGTCTTATTGCATCTTGATATGCCATGTTTGTGGTTTGGTCGATATCCCTGGGAGGCCTGCTCTTTCCTGAAGGGAAATGGAGGAGAAGTGGATTGGAGGTGGCGGGGGCAGGGTGAGGTGGGGTGGGGGAGGATGTTGGGGGTGTGTGTGCAGGACTGGAGTGAGTAGAGGCTTTGGTTGGGATGTATTGTATGAGAGAACAATAAACAAAAAAGAGAGATTTTATTTATTTAAATGTGTATATGTGTCTCTGTTAGCATGCACATGTATGTGTGCTTGGGTGCCCAGGCCTGTACAGATGCCAGAAGATGTTGGAACCCTTGGAGCTGGAGTTACAAGCATTTGCAAGATTCCTGGCTTGCTACATGGGTACAGGGATCTGAAGTCCAGTCCTCATGATTGTACACCAAACACTCTTAATTTCTGGCCCATCTTGCTATTCCCCCTAATATTGAATATTATACCTCAAGAAACATTGGATGGTGACAGGTGCCGAATAGCATCTGGCCAGGAGGTCCCCTTGGCCACTAGACAGGGTTAGGGTGTTCCTGGGGGCTCAGGAGAGGGAGCTGGTGATCCTCCGGCTGAGAGCCTCCAGCTCTTTCTTTTCCCACTAGGGGCCAAAGCAACTAGGGACTCAGAAGTCCAAGCAGGGGTAAGAGGAGGACCTAGAGTGGAAGGAGGAGCTAGAGGATAAAAGGGATGGAGTGGGATGGGGTGGGTGAGGTTATGATACAGCAGTCTCATTAAAAATGTAAAACAAATTAAAAATTTTCTGAAGGGAAATAAAAAGTGTTTTTTTTTTAAATAAATTGGTTTATTTTCAGATGAACAAACATGCCATTATTTTAAAATTCAAACAAGTTGGATTTCAGACAATGCAAACTGTCTGTTATAATCCACACTGAACCATCAATGGCCCAGACAGATTATGAAGTTGTTCAGACTATAGCATGGATTCAACTTTCCATGGCACCTTCTATTTACATACTTGAATTCTCTAATAGGATTCCACTATGCATGAGGTTATCGTCCAGGTAAGTTTTCTAAGTCAAAATAAGAATACCACTTTTGATTTTCTTTTCTTTTTTTTTTGTTTTTCTTTCCTATTTGGAGACAGTCTCACTGTGTAACTCTAACTGGTCTAGAGCTTGCTATGTAGACCAGGCTGGTCTCACAGATGACCTGCCTCTGCCTATAGAGTGCTGGGATTAAAGCCATGCACTACCATGGCTTTATAAACTACTCAGTTTATATTTTCCATCTCAATAATTAAAATAGTACATAAAATAAGGTTCTTACATTTACAGATCTTGTAAATAAATGTTTGTCTTAAATCCCAGAGAATCTCAAGACACAGCTGTTTAAAGGTACCTCTGTATGATCAGTTTGATTACTTCATGAAAACATCCTTCCAGTATTTATCCGTATTTATCAGGTACTCACTACTGTGCTGGGAAGGACAGAAAAGTAAGGCTGGTGTCTACCCCAACAGTCAGCTATTGATCGCTTATGGTCAATATATACTTCTCTGCACATTTAGGAAATCTACATCACATTTTCTAAGAACAAAACCAAACACGGATTTGGAAACAGAACAGCATGAGACCATATTTAGAGAAAATAATTTTGTCCAGTTCTTAGCTGAACTAAAATTGGGTAATTTTCTCAGAAACAAACAGCAGGCCTTTTCCTTTTGCCCCTCACGGATTCAATGCTGCCTCAAGAAGCCCATTTTACTATAATATAAATGTGTGAGATAATTTTGTAACTTCCATTCTTTTGCAAGTTAAGATTCAATGAGCATTGGCTCAAGGTGAAAAAAATCAAATATTTTTAGAGTATATATTTTATTAGTCTTAACTATTTTAATTTCTTTCACTTTCTAAATGAGAAAATGTATATTGTCTTAATATTTTAAAACATCATTTAAAAACCTAGATGGTGCTTTTAATAAAGGAAAAAATGAGAGTATTACTACAGTTTTCAAACAAAACACTGAAATAGAGGCATGAATTATAGTATTAACCTTATTCCAAGATTGTTAAAAACGTAGGTAACTTCATTTCTGCAATGAAATCAGGAGAGCACAGACTTCTTTTCAATCCTTTAAAGGTTTCAGCTAAGTGGATCTCTTAAGGCATTTTATGTTTTCAATGTAGTAAAGAACTGAATTCTTTATTTAGTTGATGAATTTATTAGCAGAACACCATCTTGCTCTGTAGCACAAACTAAATTAAGACTTTAAGGACAAAGCATGGAGATGTGTGTCACCATCTTACCTTGGCACACTGCATGTGATTGCAGCCCTCGTTCTTCTGTATTGGAGACTTACAGTTCGCACAAGGCTTGGAGTTAGTTAACAGCCAGAGACAATTGGCAGCGTCCTCATAGGCTTCACTGACTCCAACAACTTTGAGATATTGAGCACAAACATAATACACGGTTAAGCACACAACTCCACAGAGTGGGAACTAGGCATTTCTTTGCAGGCTCTCTCCATGGTACTTATGTGTTTGTTTTTCCTATCAGTGTCTAGGGTAAGATTTTAAAACTTCTCCATTTTCAATACTATAGAAAGTTCTGTTCCAACATTTTTAGAAAATATATTTGAAAAGAAATTCCTCTATAAATCTACACAAATAAAAATGGGAAAGAAGCAAAGGCTTTTTCTTTTTTTGAAGAGAATGTGCTTTGTTTAAAGTAATTATTCAAGAAAATTATAGAAAGAGTGGTTACCTTAGACCAGCAGTTCTCAATCTGGGGATCGAATGACCCTTTCACAGGAGTCCCCTAAGGTCATTGGAAAACACATATTTTGGATGGCCTTAGGAACTGAGACACTGCTCCCCCATCTCTAGGTGGGTGCACCCATATGTAGGCATGCCCACACACAGGTACCTGGAACTGTATTGAAGGGTTGCAGCATTAGAAGGTTGAGAACCACTGTGTTAGACTATCGTCTCTTTTAGACTGTAATTTTATATTGTGTGTATGAATGTTTTGCCTGCATGTATGTATCTGCCTGGTGCTTGCAGATGTCAGAAAAGAGTATTGGATCCCTTGGAACTGTTTGTAGATGGTTGTAAGGTACCTTGTGGGTTTGAGAACCAAATCCAGATCCTCTGCAAGAGTAACAGGTGTTCCTAAACATTGAGGCATCTCTCCAGCCCCTAAACTATAATTTCTTAAAACAGGCTAATTGCAAACAAAAGGATCAGGGATTCTTCATAGTGGAAAGCATTAAACACCAATATCTGTTTTGTGAGACAGGGCTTGTCCAGGCTACTTACAAATTCAGAACCTGGCCCTCAGCCTCCTGAATGCAACAATTACACAAGAGTACCACTTTTCCCTCTTCTTCTTCCTCCTCCTCCTCTTCTTCTGTTTTTAATCTGTGATTACTTCAGATAAGCAAATCCAACGTGGTATGCCTACAACTAAATTCTTCTCTCCAGATCTGTTTC
>NW_021626772.1:0-19712 GCF_004785775.1 Grammomys surdaster
GCCCATTCTAACACAGGCCTCTGGGTTTTTAATCTCTTAAAAAAAAATCACATCTGCAAGGTTATTTGCTATTGTTTCTGCCTAAGTCAGAAGCCAGCCACTTTACTTTCCCCTCTAGTAACAAAAAATTTCTCTGTGAAAATAGGTGTTTGGGTGGAGCTTGTGCCACTGTGTGTGGGTCCCATCAAGTCACATGCCAGTTTTATGTAAACATATGTTTACCTTTCTCCTGGATGGAATGTAGGATTGTTCAAGGACACCACAAGTTGCTTCACCTTTTGACGAACGGCAAAGCTTTTCTAAAGCAGCTGCGCCATTTTTCCTATCAACCAATAATGTATGAAGGATTCTGCATCTCAATATCCTTGCCAACATTGGTTATTGTCTTTCTTTCTGATTGTAGGCCTCCTGGTGACTGTGAAGTGGTATTACATAATAGTTGTGACTTGAGTTTTTCCCTTTTCCCCCTTTTATTGAAAATAGATCTTTTCCCCTCACATAATATATCTTGATTATGGTTTCCCCTTAGTCTACTCCTCCCAGGTCCTCCCCTCCCCTCCCATCCAGATTCATCCCCTTTCTGTCCTTCATTAAAAAACAGGCTTCTAAGAGATATTAATAAAATATAACAAAATAAAGACTGTACGATAAAACAAAAACCATCACATCAGAGTTGAACAAGATAAACAGACAGAAGGAAAAGAGCCCAGGAGAAGGCACGAGAGTCCGAGACATAGCCATTGGCACACTCAAGGTTCTCATCAAAACACTAAATTGGAAGCCATAATATACACGCAGAAGACCCAGGGCAGACCCGTGTAGGTCCTGTGCATGCTATTTCAGTCTCTGTAAGGTCATATGTGCCAGGCAGTGGTGGCACACGCCTTTAATCCCAGCACTTGGGAGGCAGAGGCAGGCGGATTTCTGAGTTCGAGGCCAGCCTGGTCTACAGAGTGAGTTCCAGGACAGTCAGAGCTACACAAAGAAACCCTGTCTCAACCCCCCCCCCCCAAAAAAAGAAGGTCATATGCATCTTGCTTTGTTGATTTAGAAGGCCTCATTTTCCTGGTGCCCTCTGTCCCCTCTGGCTCTTACACTCTTTCCTCCTCTTCCAAGGGATTCCCTGAACCTTGTGGGAAAGGATTAGAGATGTCCCATTTATGGCTATGTGTTCCTAGCTTGCTCATTCTGCATAATGTCTGCCTGTCTTTGTTCCCATCTGCTGCAGGAGGAAGCTTCTCTGATGATGGCTGCACAAGGCACAGATCAATGAGTCCAGCAAAATGTCACTAGGAGGCATTTTACTGCTACATTTTTTTTAGACCAGTGGCACTTGGTTATAATTTGAGCCCTTGGGCTATCTAGTCTCTGGCTCTTAGGCATACAAGCAGTCTCAGGTATGGGTTCCACCTTGTGAAGTGGGCCTAAAGTCAAATGGGACATTGGTTGGTTGCCCCTACATGCTTTGTGCCACCACTGCACTAACATATCTTGCAGGCAGAAGAACATTGTGGACCAAAGGGTTTGTGGCTGGCTTTGTGTTTTCCTGTCTCTTTTGGTAGTGTGTCTTCCTGTTCCAAAGATGCTAGCCAAGTAGGGATGAAGATTCTATGTAGCTCAACTTCTCCATGTTCACAGAGCTGTCAGGGTGCTGTCTTCAGCAATGGGACTTGTCAGTGTGTGGAGAGGAACCTATCTATAATCGTCTTAGCATCAGCTTGGGTTGTTTAGCATAGGTCTCTCATGAGACCCCTTTGACCAACAACTCAATTAACTCTAATCCAATCTTGGTAATGGAAGCTTCATTTGGTCACAAGAGATGGCCAATTGAGTCTCTGTCTCCACCAGTATTTGGTAATTTCCTTTGGCTTGCCTTCATATATGTTTATAGTGTAGGAAGCTTCTAATGTATTAAGTTTTCATGCTACCTACCAAATGACTCTCAAATTCTCCTGTCCCTCCCCATATTCCTTCCTTTATCCCTCTTTACCCACCTGACTTGATCATCCATTTCAGCTATACCCCTTCCATGTATAACTATCTATTATGTTTTCCTTTCCAAAGGATCTATATGGATTCTTCTCCATGCAGCCATCCAGTTTGACCAGCACCATTTTGTTGAAGATGCTGTCTTTATTCCACTGTGTATTTCTGACTTCTTTGTAAAAAAAAAAATCCGGTGTCCATAGGTGTGTGGATTTATGTCTGGGTCTTCAGTTTGATTCTATTGATGAATGTTTCTGTATTTGTGCTGATATTATACTGCTTTTATTACTAAAGCTCCATAGAACAACTTGAAATCAGGAATCCTGAGATCTCCTGATAAAAATAATAAAAATCTCTCTTTTGTTATTTGAAATTGTTTTAGCTATCCTGGTTGTGTGTGTGCGTGTGTGTATGTGTGTTTCCATATGAAGCTGGAAAATGTCCTTTTAAATCTGTGAAGAAATGTGTTGACATTTTAATGGGGATTGCATTGGATCTGTAGATTGCTTTTGGTGGGACGGCCATTTCTACGATGCTAATCCTACTGATTCACGAACATGGAAGATCTTTCCATCTTCTGATATCTTCTTCAATTTCTTTCTTCAATTTCTTGAAGTTTTTTTTTTTTTCATACAAATCTTTCATTTGCTTATTCGGAGTTACCCAAGATATTTTTATACTATTTTAGGCTATCGTAAAAGGTGCTATTTCCCTGATTTATTTTTCAGTCTATTTGTCATTTGTATATGGGAGAGCCAGTGATTTTTGTGAGTTAATTTTGTACTTCAATGAAGATATTTTATCAGCTGTAGGAGTTTCTGGTTGAATTTTTAGAGTCACTTTTTATATTTTCATATATTTTCAAATAAAGACACTTTGACTTCTTTCTTTGCCATTTGTATCCCCCTTATCTTTTTCAATTGCCTTAATTGTTCTAGCAAGACTTCAATTATATAGTGAATGTGCGGACAACATTGTCTTGTTCCTTATTTTTGTGGATATGCTTTGAGTTTCTCTCCACTTAAGTTGATGTTGGCTATGAGCTTTCTGTAAATTGCCAATACTATGTTGAGATATGTTCCTATTTCTCTAGTCTCTCCAGAATTTTTTATCATGAAGGGGTGTTGGCCTTTTCTGTATCTAACAAGATGACCAGGTGATTTTTGTCTTTCAGTTTGTATAGATTGTAGACTACAATTATTTATGTATGTTGTACCATCCCCACATCTCTGGGATAAAGCTTACTTGATCAAAGCGGCTGACTTTTTTGATGTGTCTTAGATTAGGTTGCAAGCATTTTATTGAGAATTTCCACATCTGTGTTTATAAGAGAAATTGGTCTCTAATTCTCTTTGTTGGGTTTTTATGTGGTTTGAGCATCAGGATAACGGTGACATCATGAAATGAACTGGGCAATGTTCTTTCTGTTTCTATTTTGTGGAATAGTTTGAGGAGTATTGGCATAAGCTCGTCTTTGAAAGTCTGATAGAACTTTGAGCTAAAACCACTCGACCTGTTTATTTTACTTTATTTTATTGGTTGGGAGACTTTTAATGACTGCATTTATTTCAGTAGGGATTATAGGCCTATTTAAATAGCTTATCTGATCTTGATTTATCTATAGTAAGTGGTATGTATCCAGAAAATTATCCATTTCTTTTAGACTTGGTAGTGAACAGGTTTTAAAAGTTTGTCCTTATGATTCTTTGGACTTCCTCAATGTTGTTATATGTACCTTTTCATTTCCTGGTTTTTTTTTTTTTTTTTTGGTTTTTCGAGACAGGGTTTCTCTGTGTAGCCCTGGCTGTCCTGGAACTCACTCTGTAGACCAGGCTGGCCTTGAACTCAGAAATCCGCCTGCCTCTGCCTCCCAAGTGCTGGGATTAAAGGCGTGCGCCACCACTGCCCGGCTAAGTTTTTTTTTTACTTTTTTTTTTCCAACTTTTTTTTTTCTATTTTTATTTTTGGCGCTCTCTCTCTCTCTCTCTCTCTCTCTCTCTCTCTCTTTCTCTCTCTGCCTTTAGTTATTTGGATAAGGGTTTGTTAATCTTATTGATTTCTCAAAGAACAAACACTTTGTTTCACTGGTTGTTTTTATTGTTTTTATTTTATTGATTTCAGTCCTGAGTTTGAATATTTCTTGCCATCTATTCCTTTCAGGCATGTTTTCTTCTTCCTGTTGTAGTCCTTTCAGGTGTGCTTTTAAGATGCCAATATGGATCTCTCCACATTTTATGTAGGCATGCAGTGCTATAAATTTGCCTCTTAGACCAGCCTTCATTGTGACCCATAAGTTTGGGTATGTTGTGTGTCTGTTACCATTCAATTCTTAGAAATTCAGTAGAAAGTCATTAACTTCTTTTTTCATTTATGCCTTGACCTGCTTTTCATTTAGTAATGAAATAAGTAGGTCAGCTTTTATGCGTTTGTATGTTTTTTGTTGTTGATATTCAGCCATAATCCATAGTGGTCAGATAGGATGAAGCGTGTGTTTTTACATCTTTTGAGACTTCTTTGTGACTCAGTAGTTGGTCAGTATTAGAAAAAGCTCATGAGATGCTGAGAAGTATGTATATTCTTTTGTGGTGGGTGGAAGTTTTTCTGGTTTTATTAAGGTCTTTTTTATTGTGTTTCAGCTATTTTGAAATACATAGGAACTTCTGTGGTAGAGTTGTTGGGCTCTAGTGGAGACATGTTGTCCTCGATGTTACTGTGGTTTTACACTGGCATCTAAGCTTTTGGCCAGGTTTGGGATGAAATTGTAATTCTAGGTGCTTATATCTGGTCTTGTCTGTTCTTATGACCAGGAGGTGTTTCTTTGTTGCTTTGTTTGATCTCCAACTCCTAAATTGAAGCATTTCTCCACTTCTGAGTAGCTGGGAATTATCAGTGTGCCCCACCTTGGTTGACTTTAATTACATATTCTTTTTTTTAATTAATAATTTTTTTACTTATTCACTTTACATCCTGCTCACTGCTCCCTCCCAGTTACCCCTACACAATCCTTCCCCCATCTTCCCCTCTCCTTCTCCCCTGAGTGGGTAGGGCCTCCCTGGGTATTCCCCAACCCTGACACTTCAAGTCTCTTCAAGACTAGGCACTTCTCTCCCACTGAGGCCAGACAAGGCAGCCCAGCTAGAAGAACATAACCCACATTCAGGCAGCAGCTTTTGGGATAGCCTCTGCTCCAGTTGTTTGGGACCCACATGAAGACCAAGCTGCACATCTGCTACATATGTGTGAGGAGGCCTAGGTCCAGCTCATATATGTTCTTTGGTTGATGGTTCAGTCTCTGAGAGCACCAAGGTCCAGATTAGTTGACTCTGTTGGAGTCTCTTCTTGTGGAGTTCCTATCTCCTTTGGGACCCGCAATCCTTCCTCCTATTCTTCCATAAGAGTCCCCAAGCTCCATCCAAGTGTTTGGCTGTGGATGTCTGTATCTGTCTGAATCAGCTGCTGGGTGGAGCCTCTCAGAGGACAGCCATGCTAGACTCCTGTCTGCAAGCATATCTGAGTATCACTAGTAGTATTAGAGATTGGCGCTTGCCCATGGGACGGGTCTCAAGTTGGGCCAGTTATTGGTTGGCCATTCCCTCAGTCTCTGCTCCATCTCCCATGCCTGCATTTCTTGTAGACAGGATACATTCGCGGTTTAAAGTTTTGTGTGTGGGGTGGCTTTCCTATTGCTCCACCTGGCTTCCTGCCTGGCTACAGGAGGCAGCCTCTTCAGGCTTCATATCCCCAATGCTTCTCACAGAGTTTTTAAATAGCCCATGTTAAAAAGTTCTCCAGAGTCATTTCACTTTTGTTGTTCTATTTGCTGACTAACGCAGCAGCCGCCTCTCCTGGCCTGGAATGACAATGGGGAATTTCTTTCACAGGAAATTGCATTTGGTTTTACCTTTGGATACTGGGTCACAAAGGAACATCTTGTCTCCACAGGTTTCATGGTGAAAGTGTTTGTGGTTCTGTCCATTCAGCTGTTCATCACTGCTGCGATCATCAGCATCTTTGTTTTCTGGTGAGTGGTCTTCCTTACCGTCTAGAAATAGAAGTTGGGTCTCTCTTGGGAATGCTCACGGAATCAGTTTGCTTGGATTTGGAGTATTTCCAACAGTACGGTTTCCGTTCTTCATCGTCTGTAAGCAGTAGTCTTCCAATAGGCAGGTTCTTCTGAAGCGCCTTCTAGCTAACATTGCAAGAGGTTCCTAGAATTTACCTGTCCAAGTTAAGAATGTTTTTCTTCCTCTTACTTGAGGCACTGTTTTTGTTTTAATTTTCTGTGAGCTACTTTGTCAACTAGAACTGGATGAATAGGTGAGATCCTAGAGACACTGAAGGCTGGAGCACTGTTAAATTTTAAATTCTCTAATTATTTGAGAGTTTTCATCAGTCGCCATGCTCATCCTGTTGAAAATGCTATTTGACTGATTTCTTTGAGCTTACAGGTATATCAGTCTCAATGTTTTGTTTATTTATTTTGTTTAGTTTTTTTTTCTGTTTTTGTTTTGTTTGTTTGGTTTGGTTTTTGAGAGAGGTTTCACCATGTAGCTCTGGTTATTCTGGCTATCTCCAGCTTTCCCTCACCATGTAGATCAGGCTGGCCTTAAGCTTACAGACATCCACACACCTCTGACGCTTCGGGGATTAAAGCTATGTGCCGCGTTTTCTAAAAGGTCTTCACCAGGTGTCTCCTTTTAAATTTGATGTATAATTTAAAAATTAATGTTTACAATGTATCTCCTTTTTCTTTGTGCTGGGGATTTAAGCTCAGGCCTCATTCACATATGCCGGGCAGATGCTCGAACAGGGACCTGCACTAGCAGCCTGTGTTTCCATTCAAAAGAGTGTTTTGACCCTTCCTCTCCATTTTGATCATTTAGTTTACCCAGGTTTCCCATGATACTGTTACACTTCTATTCCAGCTAGTAAAGTTTACTATCTTATGTAAAACTTTGTTCTTTAAAACCAGCAAAGCTGTAAGAAAGTGGATCCTTGCCATGCCCTGGTTCCTGTTTGCACTCTTGTAAGTATCATGAATGATTCACTATTGACTGAGATTTTGTCACTATTGAAAATGTGGTAAATTGTAACATTCTTGTTGGGTATGATGACCTATGTCTGTAAGTCCAACACTTAGGAGGTAGAGACAGGGTACTCAGGAATTCAAGGCCAGCTTTGATTTTGTAAGACCCTGTTTCAAAATAACCACACAAACTAACAACAACAATAACAACAAAACATACAAAACAACCAGGGTTAAACATAAAACTCTTATATTTTATTTGTTTTCCTTTCTATTTTAAAGACTTGTTTTATTTTATGTGTTATGAGTATATCCATGCACCATGTATATACTGTGCCCACATAGGCCAAAAAAGGACGTCAGATCTCCCTGGAACCAAGGTAAATGAATGGAAGTAAACCCGGATCCTCTGGAAGAGCAGCCAGCGATCTTAACCTTGCAGCCATTGCCCTGGCCTCCTTACTTGATTTTCTTTATGTGTATGTGCCTCCTTGTTTGTGTGTGCATCATGTTACATAGGTGTCCACAGAGGGCGACAGAGAATTTTGCATCTCCTAGATCTGGAGTTACGGGGGTGTTTGCGAGCTGTCATATGGGTGCCGGGAACTAACAGGCCAGTGCACTAAATCTCTGATCCATCTCTTCAATATCTTCACAAAAATCTTTAAATGACACAATTAGAGATGGAAAGCTAATCGGGGCCAGAAGTCAGGGATAGCTGTGTGTAGGGGTGTTGTCACAGAAGAGTCATACCAGGCAGATTTTTGTTGATGTGTTATTGGAAAGATGGTCCTGAATGTTAACTGAAGTGGTAGTTATATGTATTTACACATAGACTCATGTCACATCCCCATTTTAAATAATAACAATAATAATAATAAACACAGGTTCAAATTCTACCAGTGTCCCATTACTGGTTTTGAACTTGTGTTGTACATATATAAATCAAAATCATAGGTAAAAATTTCATACAGCTTTTATCGAACTTCTCGGTCCTTTTACAATTTCCCACGAATCTGTATTTTTAACCAAAAAAAAAAAAATCTAAAAGGGGAGCGTTCTATCTGTGGATGGGAACGTTAAAAAGCTCATTTTGCAGGCCTAAGAGAGAGAGAGGTAAGTAGGAGAGAGCGGTTTGGTTTGCTCTATGTATCAGATGTGGGCCTGTGATGATATGCTTGCGTGTGTGTCCCTCTGCCTGTCTGCCGTGTCGGTACACACGACTCGCCCGCTCGAGTACGGAGCAGTAACTGAAGCTTTCCCACCCTCAGCCCGGCAGTCCTGATTGTGATCATTATACTTGCTTGCTGCAGGGATCTCCGGCGCCAAGTGCCCGCGAACTACATTCTCCTGGCACTCTTTGTAAGTAAATCTCCTCGGCAGGTGCCCTGGCCTCCCTCTGACGCTTTGGTCGTCTTATTGCATCGATATCTTCTCTATGGCGCAGGAAGACAGGCAGGGGGCACTTGTACAGAAGCAGCAACTCACGAGGACACAGAGATGGCGTCCTCACCCCCTGCGGACATGGATTCCAGGCCACTCTTTGCTGTGGCCAACTCGCCTCTCTCAAAGCCATACAAGAACCCACACCTAAGTCTGCAGTTAGCCTGGGGGCTATCAGTCCTCTGTCAGGAGTAACACATATCTCATTAAAGAGTGCCTTCCACTTGAAACTGAACAAGCCCATGAAAAAGAAATTTAATTTTCTTTGTTTTGTAAGATGTTTTGCTGCAAGTCTGTCATGGAAGCAGAAGTCATCCTGAGTCTAGATTCTCCCCGAGTTGTATGCCGTTCTTCTCCGGTACAGGGGTCTTTCCCTCCGCCAGAGCTGGGGCTGTGGTACTGTCCCTTAGCTATCCACATGTCCTCACACATAAGGGCTCATCAGTTCACACTTTTCTGTCATCAAAGCTGTGCTAGCCACACCAAACTGTGTGACCACTCTTTTTAACAACCAATTCATGTGGACCCCAGAAACAAATATCTGAACCCCCAAACCTGAATACACTCAGGATCTCTGAGATTTCATGCCCACCAATCCATGTTCAACACCCCAAAAAGCTGGGGGCTCATCACGAGAGACTTAGCAGCACCTAAGAATCACCCTCCAACTCTCAGGCTGAACCCCCTAACTCCCAAAGGCTTGGTGTGTCCGTAGTTGGCTGGTAGCAACTACTTAAGGTGTGCTGATGCTCCGGGGACAGCCTAGCACTGGCCATGTGTGTCTAAGGATGGTGTCTACCTTTGAGTTTGTGTTTCCTTTGTGCAATGCTGACCATTCTTTCCTGTGATGACTGACTCACTAGAGCTAGTTCCAAATCATGTTGGAGGTAGCTCACACTGATATCTGCAATACGGGACGATAAATACATCGATAGGGAAATCAAATGGAAGGAAAACTAGAGCGGGGAGGCAAATGCAGTCGTTAGGTTAGTGTGCAAAGTGCACCGGGCCCCTGCGATAGAATTCTGCATCTGCTGGTGCTGAAAGCAAGTAGAGCCGCAGGGCCAGTGGTGTGAGTCTCTCTGCTTGGGTGCCAAGCAGTGTTTATTGTAATTTACCTGCTGAAAGAAATAGACTGGGGCTGTCTGTCATCCACAGTGGTATTTCCTTTCAAGCGTCAAGGGTCAAGGAACCTTTCTTGGCTGCAGTAGGTCCCCAGCTCAAAGCCCAGGCAAGCAAGCAAGACGCCACAATCTCTGTGCTCTGCTGTAGACTGTGTAGTATTTTCACAATGCCCTTGTCCCCGGCTGTCTTCTTAAGACATTTTCTTAATCTTTTTCTGCCTCAATTACTTCCTAGTTTTCCAGTTCCAGGAGACAGCTTGGAAGCAGAGGTGATAGGGAGGGGGCAGAGGCAGAGAACTATTCTCTCACTAGGTAGCCCTGGCTGATCTAGACTGGGTGTATAGACCAAGATTGCCTCAGACTCCTGGAGACCCACCTGCCTCTGCCTCCTGAGGACTGGGATTAAAGGTGTGCACCATCACCACCTGGCTGTGTGAATGTTCTCTCTCTCTTTTTAAATCTTTATTCTTCTCTTTTACATTACTCACTCTTGCCACAAACAGCTTTTGTCCCCTAGAATCTATGACACCCCAAGTCCTAGTTCTGAGCATGCTTGGTTTCTACATGATTCCCTGCTGAGAGCTGTTCTTCTTCCTCTTCCTGCCTGTCTTATGTCTCCGTGTCTGCCTCCCTACCTCTGTCTGTCTCCCTGTTTCCGTGTCTCCTTGTCTTTCTGTTTCTCTGTCTCTGTCTGTCTGCCTGCCTGCCCGTCTGCCCATCTCTGATGGTTCTGGAGAAGTAGAAGGCACCAGAGAAAAGTGAAAAACACAGGTGGAAGGTTGGAACCCAGCATTGAAGTACCATTTGCATAAAGACTAAATCTTGTCTTCTGGTGGACATAAGGACTGTTTTCTTAGGTACATTAACAAACAGCCTGAGGCAACAAAGTCTCAGTCCAGGTCTGGGAAATCCAGAATAGGACAGAGGACATTTGGGCTTCAGTTCTTTTCCAGCCTCTTAAGGACTGAGAAAGTCAAAAGCCAGTCTGGTGTCAGCACTTTCATTAGGATATGCTGTCTTTTTCGATCTTTGATGAGAGTAGAGGACTTCCCTGGTCCTTACCAAGGACCAAATTCCCCAGTGTCCTGTGGGCAGACAAACCTCTTCAGTCCCATGGCTGCTTGCTGGTCGTGGTCCTGAGCCTGGCTGTGAGTCTGACAGTTACTTAGTCTGACCCTCAGACACCCTTGCCTGATGGATCTCGGATCCCACCTTTCCCACACTGCCCACAGCCTGGTTCCATGTGGGTGGAGGGAATCCTTCAGGGCACCGGTCCCATGCTGTCACCTCTGCTAAGAACTGCCCTGCAGTCCCATATACTGGCATTGAGGTCTCAGTTCTCATCCCAGGTCTGAGGCCTGAAGAAACATTTTATGTTTAGCAGGGACCACACAAGGAAACAGCCAATGATGTCCTGATGAAGTGTGCAGATGTGTAGATGGTCCCATCCGACTAATGAGGACGTGGTCCACAAATGGACCTTCTACCTCAGTTTCCGCATCCACAATTAGTACATAGTTTATGCACCAGATACATGAAACTTCAGTGTTCTCAGAAGCACTTTCTTCTCTTCCATCAGTCCTAGGGAGAGTGTGACAGTTATGTGGCAGTGAATGGTTATTGGACCAGTTGTCTCCCATAAGCGCCCTGTAGCTGTGCTCCCAGGGTTGTCTTCACATCCCTGCTTGGTCCCTAGATGTTGCCCAAATGCACACCTGACTGACCTCTTCTGAAGCCTAGGACTCTGCCTCATGCTTTGGTTGGAGAAACAGGTTGCTGACTTACTGTAAATTTTGTTTTTAGACCATTCTGGAGGGCCTGCTGCTAGGAACCATGTCAATGTAAGTCTTTGGTATGTAGTTTTGCTTTATCGTGTGCGCTTTTCTTTGAAAGTGTCTGAGCAGTAACCACAGTCTCTGGTTCCAGCGTCTACAGAGCGGATGAGATACTCTGGGCCACAGGAGCCACCACTGTGGTGACACTAGTGCTCACTTTGTTTGCACTACAAACAAAAGTACGTATTACTGCAACAAATCTCCAAGGTGCAGGCCGAAGTTGCTGGCTGTGTCCTGTGTTCCCCCTTCTCATTCAGAGGAGAGAGGCCCTTATTCCCACAGGTTCCTCCTGATAGTTTCCCCTTGGGCTAACAACATTCCCTACGAAAATCCACTCCCAGCTTGTTGTAACACAGAGCAGCTTAACACAGCCAAACTTTGAGGTTTCCTGTGTCCTTGTCCCTTGGGCCCTACAGACAGTCACAGCTGCTCACCTAGTCCCTTTCAGCCTACTTCTGGAGGGGGTTCCTTCACAAACAAACAAGCCTCCTCCTCAAGCCATGCTCTCAAGTGTGCCCTGTGTTCCCGGCTGGGGCCCTGGTTCAAACTGGCAGCTTATCTTCACAGTTACTAGGTCTCAGAATCACTCCCAATCCCCAGTATAATTCATTAACTGTTCTTTTATTTTGGTGGAATTGACCCAGGCAAGTACTCCATAAAACCATACCCTAACCAATGACTCCACAAAACCATACCCCAACTGATGACCTTTGTTTTTAAACCAGGATGTCAGTCTTAGCAGCCCTAGTACACTTGTGGGGACTTAGTGGGCTCTTTCCAGTGGCTCTTTCATTTGTGGTCACCTTGCTTTTAGTAAATGATGGGCTCTCCTTAGACAGTTTAATAACTAAAGAGGAGTATTTGCTCAATTGTGTGGCACACCTCATAAAGACTTTATACACAAACAGAATTTTAGTTTGTTAGTAGAAAAGGGAGGTAAAGGGAAGGTCCAGAGAGGTAGAGGAATCTGTTAAAACACTCAGTCAAGTTGTGTCAAAAGTGATGGTTCAGGGACTGGGGAGCCCCTCAGTCAGAAAGTGATGGCCGTGTAGGCATGATGACCCAAGTTTGATCTCCAGCATCCATGTAAAGATTGTAGTGTGGTGGCATGGGTTTGTAATAACAGCTCTGAGAGAGTAGACACTGGATCCCTGGGGTCTCTGGCCAGTTACCTCAGCCTGTTTTCTGAGTTCTAGGTCCTAGTGGAGGTCTGAAGTGTACCCGTGGCCCCCACACACGCATGCATGCATGCACACACATGCATACCCCCAACCCCCCCCCCCCGCATACGCACACGTCCCCCTGCCGTGTCCCCCAAAGTAGAGCTTCGACATAATTTAGAGTCAGATCCGTGTTTGCCATCTCAAGCATGGTTCTTGTAAGAAGCCAGCCTGTGTGTAAAAATTATTATTATCACAGCCTCTCTTCAGTGTGTGAGGTGAGCTACCAACATAGGCATAGATTCAGGGCCATTCAACACCTCTAAATGTCAGGATATTTCCCCAAAGCCCCACAAGTATTTAAGTCCCTCACAGATGAGGAATGGCTTGAGTTTAGAGAACGAAGCATTCTGCTAAAATGCAGCTTACAGAGGATTCCAGATGTGTTAGCATTAAAGAGAGGCAGCTGAACTTACGTTCAACTAAACCTTTTGTTTTTTTTCTGCTGAAGTTCTATGGTGGGCATTTACATAATTCTCTCCCTCTACAAGGCTCCCAAGGACTCCAGAGAAATTGTACCTCACCCACTGATGCTGAGTTTCCTCATGGACCCTAAACTGTCCCTTAGAGGAGAAAATTAAATATAATCAGATCCCATTTTCAAATCAGCTCCTTTGGGAGGAGTGACAGTGTCTTGTAGATTCAAGATGCTTGGCCTCCTGAGTCCTGCTTGTCTTCTACTCTCAGAGTCCGGAAGGAGTGCATGCATGGCTTTGGTGAGTTTTGACCATAGCCAAAGAATAGCAGAGAGGCCATTAGCCATTCTGTTCTGGACGATGGTTTCCCACTCTTTGTGCTTTCTGAGTGTGTCCTGTTGGTCTCTGAAGCCGAGAGTCTAGCCCAGATGTGAATCAGACTCAGAGTTTGTCCAAAGCTGACAGATTCCTCCTGAGTCCTAAAGGGGCAGCTGCAGGAAAGAGCACCTGGAGAACCAATCCTGTGTGTGCTGAGAACAAGGGAAAGTGCGAGAAAGTATTGTGTGTGTTTTCAGTGTTTGGAATTTTTTTTATCCTGTTTAAGAAAAACAAAACAAAAAAGCCCCCAATTACCTCAGTCATTAATCTTTAAAAGAAAAACCCAGATTCACATTAATAAATGCAAAAATTACAAAATAATAATTTTTACATTTACAGTAATTTTGAAAATCTACTGTATTTTCTGAAAATATGTATATACAAATTTGTAAAAGAGATCCAGTTAATATAATGAAATAACTTACTTCAGTTTCCTAATGTTTTCTAAATATATGTGTTCTTTAAATATGAATAGTTATGATCATATTATACACATAAATTTATGCACTATACAATTTGTGTTTTTACTAGAGGAAACCAATCTTTCTTCCTTCTTTCCTTCCTTCCTTCCTCCCTCCCTCCCTCCCTCCCTCCCTCCCTCTCTCTCTCTCTCTCTCTCTCTCTTTCTTTCTTTCTTTCTTTCTTCCTTTCTTCCTTTCTTCCTTTCTTCCTTTCTTTCCTTTTTTCTTCCTTTCTTTCCTTTTTCCTTCCTCTTTTCCTTTCTTTCAAAGCAGACATTCGAGTATTCTAGACTGGTCTTGGACTTGTTACACAGTGAAGCTTGACCCTAAACTTCTGATCTTCCTGCCTCCTCCTCCCCCAGTGCTAGGAATACAAATTTGTGCCACCTCTGGCTTTAAGGGAGAAATTCTTATACATACAAAAATAGAATAAATATAATGGGTTCTCATGTTCCTTCACATAGTTTAAAAAATTATCATCCCCTGGCTCTCATTATTTTATCTTAACTCCCACCGTCTCATCCTCCTTCCTGAAGCAAATCTAAGGGGCTGTGACAGTTGTATCATTTATGGGGTGATTTTCAGTGCTCGGGCTAAGGCATTTCCATCTTAAGAAATGGCCAAGATAAATGTGTGTGGGGTAGAAAAGGCATCACTAAACATTTGAGATCCTGCCTAGATGATAATGGGGTGCTGTTTATGTCTCCCCAGTGGGATTTTACCCTGCTGAGTGGAGTGCTGTTTGCTTTCTCCGCTGTGCTACTGATCTACGGGATTATTGCACTTGTGATTCGATCATACGTAAGTGACTGCCATTTTGAAACCTTTACAAAGTACTCAAAGTGAGGGAAGTGCTGGCTTTGTCAGCACAGGTCCCTTGAGAAGCAGCCATGGTGTTGGGGCTAAGCATGTACAGATTTTATTATTATTTTTATCATTATCTGTGGTGATGGGGATTGAATTCAAGGCCTTGAGTCATCAGGCAAGTGCTCTTACCTCTGAGCTACATGCCCAGCTTTTAGAAAAATGTCCTAGAGATCAAAGACAAACAGCAGTGGTGTGTATAGTCCAGCAGCTGAGCAAGGAATATTGCATTCCTGCCCTGTTATCTGAAGATGTGTCGAACACGGATTTAGCGGAGAAATGCCATAGACAGGAACCTAGTAGTTGTCCTTTCCCAACAGGGTCTTGTGGATACCATATCCTCTATGGTAGACAATGTCTTCTGCACCCAGGTGCTGCTTTTCTCAAGCCAAAGTAGGAGAAAGGCTTCTTTAGCTAAAGGTTCCAATATTGACTCACAGAGAGTGGCTTAGTGTCCGCCCAGCTTGCTCTTCAGTATGTATTCCCTGAGGTCTTACTAAGTATCGGACATAGACCCTGTGGATGTTTTTCACTGAGCTCTCCCATTCAGCACTCACAACATTCCTGGACAATATTTCTTATTTATGTTATAGATGATCGAATAGGCTCAGAAGACTTTAATTCATCCAGGGTCCCCAAGGAGTAAGGGGTAGAGGTAGCAGGGAGATCAGGTTTGGGAGACTTTTAGGCGGGGTCTACATCTCCATTGCTTTGTGAAGTCTGTCTCTGGAGCAGAAATGTGTGTGTGTGTGTGTGTGTGTGTGTGTGTGTGTGTGTGAATCCTATGGTGTCCATGAATGCTGGATATGGAAACCGTGCCTAGGACCCGGAACTGTTTGACTAAAGTTCCGAGGCCAACTTGTTCAAATGCTGAACCAAAGCATTTATTTAGAAGCAAGTGGAGTTTTTACACCATCTTTAGACTCGTGACTAGGAGTTCTGTCTGGGTTCATTTGGTTGGATGAATAAGCATTGTTTGTTATAGCCAGGGAGGTGGTATCTACATTTTGAAAAAACTTTAAGACATCACAGAGATAGTCACACTATGTAGCCCTGGATGGCATGTAACTCACTGTCTAGACCAGGCTGTTCTCGAACTCATAGAGATCGTCCTTCTTCAGCCTCCCAAGTGCTAGGATTACAGTGTTTGCTAGCCCACCTGGTATAAGGTTGTGCATTAACTCTCCACAGTGACTCCATGAGTCCCATAAGCCTTTGAACCATCCCTAACTTGAGGAGACTATGTCTCCTATAAGATAGATAGATCTCATTTCCAGTCTCAGTTTGCTCTCACAGGCATCTCCAAGCTACTGTCTGACACATGCATGAACAGAAGATTCTTGTCCCAAGTCCACACACACACAACATTAGCAACTTTGAATCCTGTGTTTCAAGTGTCCTGCCTCCCTTTGGTGCTCTAAAACTGCTGTGCTCCCAAGACAATGCTAGGATTCATTCTCTGCCCTCTTCACTGATAACCTCTTCTGGGGAGTTTGGCCATCCTCATTGGAAGCAGCTGACTCTTTCTTGAGACACCATGCAATATTTGTCTTGGGTGTTATGTGTTACTCTACCCTCTTCTCATGTGAGCCAGACACTGGGTATTCAAATATGCCCCATATTTCCTGGTCAGGGGGAAATCCCAGTCAAGACTGGCTTAGGCAAAGGTCCTGGGAATTTCACAGGTTTGAAAAAGAGCTAGGTTCACTGCTTGCAGAATGGTTTCTGCTCTCTTTCCTTTCCCCTCCCCAACTAGGGAGCATGTGATCCTTGTGGTTCTAGAAACCCTCTTGCTGAGGAAGGCAGGTTCTCTAGAAGAGTTATGCAGAAGGGGTGGAAAGTGGACTGGATGTAATGGATTGTGCTTGCCCTGCTCCCAGGGAATTCGAAGCATCCATTTGATAATTGTGAATATCAGTACATCTTTTGAGTGCTTACCAGAATTAAGTGGTGGACAGGGCTGATTTGGTTCAGGAAGAGCCGGTTCCTACAGGCTTGACTATCTCTGTAATGGGTCCTTATCAGAGGGTGGTGACTCACTAAGCACTTCCAGCATTCCACAGTGTGTGAAGCTGTACCCCTTTCTTTCTGTGCAGTGGTTGCATCTGATATACGCAGCCCTTGGAACACTGCTCTTCTCTGGGGTAAGTTCTGGTTTACCTCTGTGCCGAAGATCATGGTGTATACATGCTCACAGGGCCTATGCTGCTCAGTGGAGTTAGATGTTCTCTAGAAACACCCCAACAACTCACCCAGCAGAGCTGCGTGCCCTTTCTGATTTATGAAAGCATCACGTTCTGGGGCGGAGGCTGCTTTTTTCCCAGCATGTAAAGGACCTTGAGTTTGGGCCCCAACAGCACATAAGCACAAAGGGTAATAACAGCAACAGGAAAAGATCACCTTCAGAGATGGTGGAAATGCCTCAAAGCTCATCACCACAAAGCGTGACTTCATTTGCTTAGAGCACCCACCTTCTCATTTTTCATACCAGGAACTCTAGAGAGGGCTGGCAAAGGCCCCTGCGGATGCCTCTGGGAATCCCTTTCTTTCCGTTTAGTCCCATGTCTTGCTGTCCCATCTTTGCAGTTATTGTAAGTTTTTTTTGTTTGTTTGTTTGTTTTTGTTTTTTTTTTGTTTTTTGTTTTTGTTTTTTGAGACAGGGTTTCTCTGTGTAGCCCTGGCTGTCCTGGAACTCACTCTGTAGACCAGGCTGGCCTCGAACTCAGAAATCCGCCTGCCTCTGCCTCCCAAGTGCTGGGACTAAAGGCGTGCACCACCACTGCCCGGCTATTGTAAGGTTTTAAAAATAACACACATGGCAATTTTAAAATTCAAACAACACAGTGGACTGCAAAAAGAAAGGGGGAACTCCCTCTTGCCACCACTGCTCAGAGATAAGCACCCCCAGCAGAGTGTAGGAGCCCTGTGTGCATGGAGCGGGAGAAGTCAGGTGTCTCCTTGGTTACTCTCCCCTGACTTCTTCGAGACAGAGTCTCTCCCTGAACTGGACCTGGGTTTATGGCCAGTCAGCTCCAGTGATTCCCTTCTCTCAGCCCTTGACACACGTGGCCATGCTTGGATTTTGTTTGGCTGGTTTGTTGTTTGTTTACATTGCTTCTGAGGATTTGATCTTATGTCTTCGTGCTTTGGCAGCAAGTCCTGGTACCCACTGAGGTGTCTCAGGCTTCGAAGGAAAAAAAAAAACAAAAGAAAGAAAAGGTCTTGCTCTGTAGACAAGAACAAGAACTTGTCTTGTCTACAACACTACTTAACTGTACGCCAAGACTGGCCAGGAACTTTCTGTGCAGACCAGTTTAGCCTCAAACTCAGAAATCTATCTGCTTTTGCCTGAGTGCCCGGATTAAGGGTGTGTGCCACATGCCAGCCCCCCCCCAATATTTTTTCATCATAAAAATTTCTGAACATACTGAGAAATTGAAAGGCTAATGACTTGGAGAGCAAAGGACACTTGCAGAGTTGTTTCTGTGGGCTTCAGGATGAGATACTTTTGCTCATGGGGAGCAAACTAGGATGACCTCTTCAAAGACTGAAGCTCTAATTGTACTCAGCTGCAACTGACCGCCTGCATCTTTTCACTTCTCTCTCTCTACATCCCCCTTTCCTCTCTCCCTTACCCCAGGGCAGCCAAGAACTTATGTAGTTGATGATGATCTTGACCTCTGACCTTCCCATCTCCATCTCCAGACTGCTAGAATTGCGGGCATGTATCACCACACCATTTGTGTGGTCCTGGGATGAAACCCAGGGCTTTGTGTGGCATATAAGTACCCTACCAACCCACTTATATCTCCAGCCCGCTCCATTTTTCTTAATGATAAAACAGCTGTCCCCAAATCACTTAAGACACTTACATGGTAGATGCATACAATCTATAGAGATGATTGTTCTTTTTCTTCAAGTACCTGGTGATGGACGTGCAGTTGATGGTGGGGGGCCACTACCATTATGAGATAGACCCCGAAGAATACATTTTTGCTGCTCTGAACATCTATGTGGACATCATCAGCCTTTTCGTATTCATTCTGGACCTGCTTGGACGATAGCTGATGGCCAATGCTGGCTAAGGATCAGAAGAGGAGACGTGAACCCCTGTGGAGTGTCGCTAGGCTCAGGCGAGCAGCGGTGACCACTCATAGGTCCTTTTGATAGTCACTTATTTATCAATTTGTCTATGTCAAAAGAAGCTAAGAATTCAGTAGATGGTAGCTGTAGCTGTTATAATTTTGTTTCCCTTGTCATATGGCAAAACTTTCTTAAACTGTCTTATTCATATTGAAACATTTTGGATTCCTATAAATTCAGAAGATGAGTACCCTAATCATAAACTGACATATATTTAGAAGGTCCCCAGTGCTTTGTTGAAGTTTTCCAGGTACAATTTAAAGCTGTAAACATCAGCTCTGCATAAATAAAGCTGACTGTAGAAAACCCCCAATACTTACCTTTCTCTTCATTTGGACATCATATGGGGATAGTTTAGCATGTGACCTTTTTCTTTAACTGTAGGACAACCCAAAACAGTCTGTCTGTCTCTCACTCTCCACAGACAGACTAGAAAGAATACTTTCTACTAGGTAAGGTGGTAAGAGGCTCAGGACAGAGGGGCAGCTGCATGCCCCTGATGAGCCTGTACCTCTATGCTTGAATCAGGAACCACCTCCAATGGGGACAACCTGCCTACTTTGAAGCTTTAAAACATCTTAAACTTTTTTAATCTTGATAAAACATAGGTCAACTACTCCATTTTAGCAGTCTTGGTGTACAGTTAAGTAGTGTTGCATATATTATTATGAAACCAATCTCTGTAATGTTTCTAGCTTGAGAACTGAAACTTTACATCTGTTGTATATGTCAGGGTTCTTTAGGAACAGAGCTTATAGGATGAATCTCCCTCTCTCTCTCTCTCTCTCTCTCTCTCTCTCTCTCTCTCTCTCTCTC
>NW_021626773.1:0-19706 GCF_004785775.1 Grammomys surdaster
GCCCATTCTAACACAGGCCTCTGGGTTTTTAATCTCTTAAAAAAAAAAATCACATCTGCAAGGTTATTTGCTATTGTTTCTGCCTAAGTCAGAAGCCAGCCACTTTACTTTCCCCTCTAGTAACAAAAAATTTCTCTGTGAAAATAGGTGTTTGGGTGGAGCTTGTGCCACTGTGTGTGGGTCCCATCAAGTCACATGCCAGTTTTATGTAAACATATGTTTACCTTTCTCCTGGATGGAATGTAGGATTGTTCAAGGACACCACAAGTTGCTTCACCTTTTGACGAACGGCAAAGCTTTTCTAAAGCAGCTGCGCCATTTTTCCTATCAACCAATAATGTATGAAGGATTCTGCATCTTAATATCCTTGCCAACATTGGTTATTGTCTTTCTTTCTGATTGTAGGCCTCCTGGTGACTGTGAAGTGGTATTACATAATAGTTGTGACTTGAGTTTTTCCCTTTTCCCCCTTTTATTGAAAATAGATCTTTTCCCCTCACATAATATATCTTGATTATGGTTTCCCCTTAGTCTACTCCTCCCAGGTCCTCCCCTCCCCTCCCATCCAGATTCATCCCCTTTCTGTCCTTCATTAAAAAACAGGCTTCTAAGAGATATTAATAAAATATAACAAAATAAAGACTGTACGATAAAACAAAAACCATCACATCAGAGTTGAACAAGATAAACAGACAGAAGGAAAAGAGCCCAGGAGAAGGCACGAGAGTCCGAGACATAGCCATTGGCACACTCAAGGTTCTCATCAAAACACTAAACTGGAAGCCATAATATACACGCAGAAGACCCAGGGCAGACCCGTGTAGGTCCTGTGCATGCTATTTCAGTCTCTGTAAGGTCATATGTGCCAGGCAGTGGTGGCACACGCCTTTAATCCCAGCACTTGGGAGGCAGAGGCAGGCGGATTTCTGAGTTCGAGGCCAGCCTGGTCTACAGAGTGAGTTCCAGGACAGTCAGAGCTACACAAAGAAACCCTGTCTCAACCCCCCCCCCCCAAAAAAAGAAGGTCATATGCATCTTGCTTTGTTGATTTAGAAGGCCTCATTTTCCTGGTGCCCTCTGTCCCCTCTGGCTCTTACACTCTTTCCTCCTCTTCCAAGGGATTCCCTGAACCTTGTGGGAAAGGATTAGAGATGTCCCATTTATGGCTATGTGTTCCTAGCTTGCTCATTCTGCATAATGTCTGCCTGTCTTTGTTCCCATCTGCTGCAGGAGGAAGCTTCTCTGATGATGGCTGCACAAGGCACAGATCAATGAGTCCAGCAAAATGTCACTAGGAGGCATTTTACTGCTACATTTTTTTTAGACCAGTGGCACTTGGTTATAATTTGAGCCCTTGGGCTATCTAGTCTCTGGCTCTTAGGCATACAAGCAGTCTCAGGTATGGGTTCCACCTTGTGAAGTGGGCCTAAAGTCAAATGGGACATTGGTTGGTTGCCCCTACATGCTTTGTGCCACCACTGCACTAACATATCTTGCAGGCAGAAGAACATTGTGGACCAAAGGGTTTGTGGCTGGCTTTGTGTTTTCCTGTCTCTTTTGGTAGTGTGTCTTCCTGTTCCAAAGATGCTAGCCAAGTAGGGATGAAGATTCTATGTAGCTCAACTTCTCCATGTTCACAGAGCTGTCAGGGTGCTGTCTTCAGCAATGGGACTTGTCAGTGTGTGGAGAGGAACCTATCTATAATCGTCTTAGCATCAGCTTGGGTTGTTTAGCATAGGTCTCTCATGAGACCCCTTTGACCAACAACTCAATTAACTCTAATCCAATCTTGGTAATGGAAGCTTCATTTGGTCACAAGAGATGGCCAATTGAGTCTCTGTCTCCACCAGTATTTGGTAATTTCCTTTGGCTTGCCTTCATATATGTTTATAGTGTAGGAAGCTTCTAATGTATTAAGTTTTCATGCTACCTACCAAATGACTCTCAAATTCTCCTGTCCCTCCCCATATTCCTTCCTTTATCCCTCTTTACCCACCTGACTTGATCATCCATTTCAGCTATACCCCTTCCATGTATAACTATCTATTATGTTTTCCTTTCCAAAGGATCTATATGGATTCTTCTCCATGCAGCCATCCAGTTTGACCAGCACCATTTTGTTGAAGATGCTGTCTTTATTCCACTGTGTATTTCTGACTTCTTTGTAAAAAAAAAAATCCGGTGTCCATAGGTGTGTGGATTTATGTCTGGGTCTTCAGTTTGATTCTATTGATGAATGTTTCTGTATTTGTGCTGATATTATACTGCTTTTATTACTAAAGCTCCATAGAACAACTTGAAATCAGGAATCCTGAGATCTCCTGATAAAAATAATAAAAATCTCTCTTTTGTTATTTGAAATTGTTTTAGCTATCCTGGTTGTGTGTGTGCGTGTGTGTATGTGTGTTTCCATATGAAGCTGGAAAATGTCCTTTTAAATCTGTGAAGAAATGTGTTGACATTTTAATGGGGATTGCATTGGATCTGTAGATTGCTTTTGGTGGGACGGCCATTTCTACGATGCTAATCCTACTGATTCACGAACATGGAAGATCTTTCCATCTTCTGATATCTTCTTCAATTTCTTTCTTCAATTTCTTGAAGTTTTTTTTTTTTTCATACAAATCTTTCATTTGCTTATTCGGAGTTACCCAAGATATTTTTATACTATTTTAGGCTATCGTAAAAGGTGCTATTTCCCTGATTTATTTTTCAGTCTATTTGTCATTTGTATATGGGAGAGCCAGTGATTTTTGTGAGTTAATTTTGTACTTCAATGAAGATATTTTATCAGCTGTAGGAGTTTCTGGTTGAATTTTTAGAGTCACTTTTTATATTTTCATATATTTTCAAATAAAGACACTTTGACTTCTTTCTTTGCCATTTGTATCCCCCTTATCTTTTTCAATTGCCTTAATTGTTCTAGCAAGACTTCAATTATATAGTGAATGTGCGGACAACATTGTCTTGTTCCTTATTTTTGTGGATATGCTTTGAGTTTCTCTCCACTTAAGTTGATGTTGGCTATGAGCTTTCTGTAAATTGCCAATACTATGTTGAGATATGTTCCTATTTCTCTAGTCTCTCCAGAATTTTTTATCATGAAGGGGTGTTGGCCTTTTCTGTATCTAACAAGATGACCAGGTGATTTTTGTCTTTCAGTTTGTATAGATTGTAGACTACAATTATTTATGTATGTTGTACCATCCCCACATCTCTGGGATAAAGCTTACTTGATCAAAGCGGCTGACTTTTTTGATGTGTCTTAGATTAGGTTGCAAGCATTTTATTGAGAATTTCCACATCTGTGTTTATAAGAGAAATTGGTCTCTAATTCTCTTTGTTGGGTTTTTATGTGGTTTGAGCATCAGGATAACGGTGACATCATGAAATGAACTGGGCAATGTTCTTTCTGTTTCTATTTTGTGGAATAGTTTGAGGAGTATTGGCATAAGCTCGTCTTTGAAAGTCTGATAGAACTTTGAGCTAAAACCACTCGACCTGTTTATTTTACTTTATTTTATTGGTTGGGAGACTTTTAATGACTGCATTTATTTCAGTAGGGATTATAGGCCTATTTAAATAGCTTATCTGATCTTGATTTATCTATAGTAAGTGGTATGTATCCAGAAAATTATCCATTTCTTTTAGACTTGGTAGTGAACAGGTTTTAAAAGTTTGTCCTTATGATTCTTTGGACTTCCTCAATGTTGTTATATGTACCTTTTCATTTCCTGGTTTTTTTTTTTTTTTTTTGGTTTTTCGAGACAGGGTTTCTCTGTGTAGCCCTGGCTGTCCTGGAACTCACTCTGTAGACCAGGCTGGCCTTGAACTCAGAAATCCGCCTGCCTCTGCCTCCCAAGTGCTGGGATTAAAGGCGTGCGCCACCACTGCCCGGCTAAGTTTTTTTTTTACTTTTTTTTTTCCAACTTTTTTTTTTCTATTTTTATTTTTGGCGCTCTCTCTCTCTCTCTCTCTCTCTCTCTCTCTCTCTTTCTCTCTCTGCCTTTAGTTATTTGGATAAGGGTTTGTTAATCTTATTGATTTCTCAAAGAACAAACACTTTGTTTCACTGGTTGTTTTTATTGTTTTTATTTTATTGATTTCAGTCCTGAGTTTGAATATTTCTTGCCATCTATTCCTTTCAGGCATGTTTTCTTCTTCCTGTTGTAGTCCTTTCAGGTGTGCTTTTAAGATGCCAATATGGATCTCTCCACATTTTATGTAGGCATGCAGTGCTATAAATTTGCCTCTTAGACCAGCCTTCATTGTGACCCATAAGTTTGGGTATGTTGTGTGTCTGTTACCATTCAATTCTTAGAAATTCAGTAGAAAGTCATTAACTTCTTTTTTCATTTATGCCTTGACCTGCTTTTCATTTAGTAATGAAATAAGTAGGTCAGCTTTTATGCGTTTGTATGTTTTTTGTTGTTGATATTCAGCCATAATCCATAGTGGTCAGATAGGATGAAGCGTGTGTTTTTACATCTTTTGAGACTTCTTTGTGACTCAGTAGTTGGTCAGTATTAGAAAAAGCTCATGAGATGCTGAGAAGTATGTATATTCTTTTGTGGTGGGTGGAAGTTTTTCTGGTTTTATTAAGGTCTTTTTTATTGTGTTTCAGCTATTTTGAAATACATAGGAACTTCTGTGGTAGAGTTGTTGGGCTCTAGTGGAGACATGTTGTCCTCGCTGTTACTGTGGTTTTACACTGGCATCTAAGCTTTTGGCCAGGTTTGGGATGAAATTGTAATTCTAGGTGCTTATATCTGGTCTTGTCTGTTCTTATGACCAGGAGGTGTTTCTTTGTTGCTTTGTTTGATCTCCAACTCCTAAATTGAAGCATTTCTCCACTTCTGAGTAGCTGGGAATTATCAGTGTGCCCCACCTTGGTTGACTTTAATTACATATTCTTTTTTTTAATTAATAATTTTTTTACTTATTCACTTTACATCCTGCTCACTGCTCCCTCCCAGTTACCCCTACACAATCCTTCCCCCATCTTCCCCTCTCCTTCTCCCCTGAGTGGGTAGGGCCTCCCTGGGTATTCCCCAACCCTGACACTTCAAGTCTCTTCAAGACTAGGCACTTCTCTCCCACTGAGGCCAGACAAGGCAGCCCAGCTAGAAGAACATAACCCACATTCAGGCAGCAGCTTTTGGGATAGCCTCTGCTCCAGTTGTTTGGGACCCACATGAAGACCAAGCTGCACATCTGCTACATATGTGTGAGGAGGCCTAGGTCCAGCTCATATATGTTCTTTGGTTGATGGTTCAGTCTCTGAGAGCACCAAGGTCCAGATTAGTTGACTCTGTTGGAGTCTCTTCTTGTGGAGTTCCTATCTCCTTTGGGACCCGCAATCCTTCCTCCTATTCTTCCATAAGAGTCCCCAAGCTCCATCCAAGTGTTTGGCTGTGGATGTCTGTATCTGTCTGAATCAGCTGCTGGGTGGAGCCTCTCAGAGGACAGCCATGCTAGACTCCTGTCTGCAAGCATATCTGAGTATCACTAGTAGTATTAGAGATTGGCGCTTGCCCATGGGACGGGTCTCAAGTTGGGCCAGTTATTGGTTGGCCATTCCCTCAGTCTCTGCTCCATCTCCCATGCCTGCATTTCTTGTAGACAGGATACATTCGCGGTTTAAAGTTTTGTGTGTGGGGTGGCTTTCCTATTGCTCCACCTGGCTTCCTGCCTGGCTACAGGAGGCAGCCTCTTCAGGCTTCATATCCCCAATGCTTCTCACAGAGTTTTTAAATAGCCCATGTTAAAAAGTTCTCCAGAGTCATTTCACTTTTGTTGTTCTATTTGCTGACTAACGCAGCAGCCGCCTCTCCTGGCCTGGAATGACAATGGGGAATTTCTTTCACAGGAAATTGCATTTGGTTTTACCTTTGGATACTGGGTCACAAAGGAACATCTTGTCTCCACAGGTTTCATGGTGAAAGTGTTTGTGGTTCTGTCCATTCAGCTGTTCATCACTGCTGCGATCATCAGCATCTTTGTTTTCTGGTGAGTGGTCTTCCTTACCGTCTAGAAATAGAAGTTGGGTCTCTCTTGGGAATGCTCACGGAATCAGTTTGCTTGGATTTGGAGTATTTCCAACAGTACGGTTTCCGTTCTTCATCGTCTGTAAGCAGTAGTCTTCCAATAGGCAGGTTCTTCTGAAGCGCCTTCTAGCTAACATTGCAAGAGGTTCCTAGAATTTACCTGTCCAAGTTAAGAATGTTTTTCTTCCTCTTACTTGAGGCACTGTTTTTGTTTTAATTTTCTGTGAGCTACTTTGTCAACTAGAACTGGATGAATAGGTGAGATCCTAGAGACACTGAAGGCTGGAGCACTGTTAAATTTTAAATTCTCTAATTATTTGAGAGTTTTCATCAGTCGCCATGCTCATCCTGTTGAAAATGCTATTTGACTGATTTCTTTGAGCTTACAGGTATATCAGTCTCAATGTTTTGTTTATTTATTTTGTTTAGTTTTTTTTTCTGTTTTTGTTTTGTTTGTTTGGTTTGGTTTTTGAGAGAGGTTTCACCATGTAGCTCTGGTTATTCTGGCTATCTCCAGCTTTCCCTCACCATGTAGATCAGGCTGGCCTTAAGCTTACAGACATCCACACACCTCTGACGCTTCGGGGATTAAAGCTATGTGCCGCGTTTTCTAAAAGGTCTTCACCAGGTGTCTCCTTTTAAATTTGATGTATAATTTAAAAATTAATGTTTACAATGTATCTCCTTTTTCTTTGTGCTGGGGATTTAAGCTCAGGCCTCATTCACATATGCCGGGCAGATGCTCGAACAGGGACCTGCACTAGCAGCCTGTGTTTCCATTCAAAAGAGTGTTTTGACCCTTCCTCTCCATTTTGATCATTTAGTTTACCCAGGTTTCCCATGATACTGTTACACTTCTATTCCAGCTAGTAAAGTTTACTATCTTATGTAAAACTTTGTTCTTTAAAACCAGCAAAGCTGTAAGAAAGTGGATCCTTGCCATGCCCTGGTTCCTGTTTGCACTCTTGTAAGTATCATGAATGATTCACTATTGACTGAGATTTTGTCACTATTGAAAATGTGGTAAATTGTAACATTCTTGTTGGGTATGATGACCTATGTCTGTAAGTCCAACACTTAGGAGGTAGAGACAGGGTACTCAGGAATTCAAGGCCAGCTTTGATTTTGTAAGACCCTGTTTCAAAATAACCACACAAACTAACAACAACAATAACAACAAAACATACAAAACAACCAGGGTTAAACATAAAACTCTTATATTTTATTTGTTTTCCTTTCTATTTTAAAGACTTGTTTTATTTTATGTGTTATGAGTATATCCATGCACCATGTATATACTGTGCCCACATAGGCCAAAAAAGGACGTCAGATCTCCCTGGAACCAAGGTAAATGAATGGAAGTAAACCCGGATCCTCTGGAAGAGCAGCCAGCGATCTTAACCTTGCAACCATTGCCCTGGCCTCCTTACTTGATTTTCTTTATGTGTATGTGCCTCCTTGTTTGTGTGTGCATCATGTTACATAGGTGTCCACAGAGGGCGACAGAGAATTTTGCATCTCCTAGATCTGGAGTTACGGGGGTGTTTGCGAGCTGTCATATGGGTGCCGGGAACTAACAGGCCAGTGCACTAAATCTCTGATCCATCTCTTCAATATCTTCACAAAAATCTTTAAATGACACAATTAGAGATGGAAAGCTAATCGGGGCCAGAAGTCAGGGATAGCTGTGTGTAGGGGTGTTGTCACAGAAGAGTCATACCAGGCAGATTTTTGTTGATGTGTTATTGGAAAGATGGTCCTGAATGTTAACTGAAGTGGTAGTTATATGTATTTACACATAGACTCATGTCACATCCCCATTTTAAATAATAACAATAATAATAATAAACACAGGTTCAAATTCTACCAGTGTCCCATTACTGGTTTTGAACTTGTGTTGTACATATATAAATCAAAATCATAGGTAAAAATTTCATACAGCTTTTATCGAACTTCTCGGTCCTTTTACAATTTCCCACGAATCTGTATTTTTAACCAAAAAAAAAAAAAAATCTAAAAGGGGAGCGTTCTATCTGTGGATGGGAACGTTAAAAAGCTCATTTTGCAGGCCTAAGAGAGAGAGAGGTAAGTAGGAGAGAGCGGTTTGGTTTGCTCTATGTATCAGATGTGGGCCTGTGATGATATGCTTGCGTGTGTGTCCCTCTGCCTGTCTGCCGTGTCGGTACACACGACTCGCCCGCTCGAGTACGGAGCAGTAACTGAAGCTTTCCCACCCTCAGCCCGGCAGTCCTGATTGTGATCATTATACTTGCTTGCTGCAGGGATCTCCGGCGCCAAGTGCCCGCGAACTACATTCTCCTGGCACTCTTTGTAAGTAAATCTCCTCGGCAGGTGCCCTGGCCTCCCTCTGACGCTTTGGTCGTCTTATTGCATCGATATCTTCTCTATGGCGCAGGAAGACAGGCAGGGGGCACTTGTACAGAAGCAGCAACTCACGAGGACACAGAGATGGCGTCCTCACCCCCTGCGGACATGGATTCCAGGCCACTCTTTGCTGTGGCCAACTCGCCTCTCTCAAAGCCATACAAGAACCCACACCTAAGTCTGCAGTTAGCCTGGGGGCTATCAGTCCTCTGTCAGGAGTAACACATATCTCATTAAAGAGTGCCTTCCACTTGAAACTGAACAAGCCCATGAAAAAGAAATTTAATTTTCTTTGTTTTGTAAGATGTTTTGCTGCAAGTCTGTCATGGAAGCAGAAGTCATCCTGAGTCTAGATTCTCCCCGAGTTGTATGCCGTTCTTCTCCGGTACAGGGGTCTTTCCCTCCGCCAGAGCTGGGGCTGTGGTACTGTCCCTTAGCTATCCACATGTCCTCACACATAAGGGCTCATCAGTTCACACTTTTCTGTCATCAAAGCTGTGCTAGCCACACCAAACTGTGTGACCACTCTTTTTAACAACCAATTCATGTGGACCCCAGAAACAAATATCTGAACCCCCAAACCTGAATACACTCAGGATCTCTGAGATTTCATGCCCACCAATCCATGTTCAACACCCCAAAAAGCTGGGGGCTCATCACGAGAGACTTAGCAGCACCTAAGAATCACCCTCCAACTCTCAGGCTGAACCCCCTAACTCCCAAAGGCTTGGTGTGTCCGTAGTTGGCTGGTAGCAACTACTTAAGGTGTGCTGATGCTCCGGGGACAGCCTAGCACTGGCCATGTGTGTCTAAGGATGGTGTCTACCTTTGAGTTTGTGTTTCCTTTGTGCAATGCTGACCATTCTTTCCTGTGATGACTGACTCACTAGAGCTAGTTCCAAATCATGTTGGAGGTAGCTCACACTGATATCTGCAATACGGGACGATAAATACATCGATAGGGAAATCAAATGGAAGGAAAACTAGAGCGGGGAGGCAAATGCAGTCGTTAGGTTAGTGTGCAAAGTGCACCCGGCCCCTGCGATAGAATTCTGCATCTGCTGGTGCTGAAAGCAAGTAGAGCCGCAGGGCCAGTGGTGTGAGTCTCTCTGCTTGGGTGCCAAGCAGTGTTTATTGTAATTTACCTGCTGAAAGAAATAGACTGGGGCTGTCTGTCATCCACAGTGGTATTTCCTTTCAAGCGTCAAGGGTCAAGGAACCTTTCTTGGCTGCAGTAGGTCCCCAGCTCAAAGCCCAGGCAAGCAAGCAAGACGCCACAATCTCTGTGCTCTGCTGTAGACTGTGTAGTATTTTCACAATGCCCTTGTCCCCGGCTGTCTTCTTAAGACATTTTCTTAATCTTTTTCTGCCTCAATTACTTCCTAGTTTTCCAGTTCCAGGAGACAGCTTGGAAGCAGAGGTGATAGGGAGGGGGCAGAGGCAGAGAACTATTCTCTCACTAGGTAGCCCTGGCTGATCTAGACTGGGTGTATAGACCAAGATTGCCTCAGACTCCTGGAGACCCACCTGCCTCTGCCTCCTGAGGACTGGGATTAAAGGTGTGCACCATCACCACCTGGCTGTGTGAATGTTCTCTCTCTCTTTTTAAATCTTTATTCTTCTCTTTTACATTACTCACTCTTGCCACAAACAGCTTTTGTCCCCTAGAATCTATGACACCCCAAGTCCTAGTTCTGAGCATGCTTGGTTTCTACATGATTCCCTGCTGAGAGCTGTTCTTCTTCCTCTTCCTGCCTGTCTTATGTCTCCGTGTCTGCCTCCCTACCTCTGTCTGTCTCCCTGTTTCCGTGTCTCCTTGTCTTTCTGTTTCTCTGTCTCTGTCTGTCTGCCTGCCTGCCCGTCTGCCCATCTCTGATGGTTCTGGAGAAGTAGAAGGCACCAGAGAAAAGTGAAAAACACAGGTGGAAGGTTGGAACCCAGCATTGAAGTACCATTTGCATAAAGACTAAATCTTGTCTTCTGGTGGACATAAGGACTGTTTTCTTAGGTACATTAACAAACAGCCTGAGGCAACAAAGTCTCAGTCCAGGTCTGGGAAATCCAGAATAGGACAGAGGACATTTGGGCTTCAGTTCTTTTCCAGCCTCTTAAGGACTGAGAAAGTCAAAAGCCAGTCTGGTGTCAGCACTTTCATTAGGATATGCTGTCTTTTTCGATCTTTGATGAGAGTAGAGGACTTCCCTGGTCCTTACCAAGGACCAAATTCCCCAGTGTCCTGTGGGCAGACAAACCTCTTCAGTCCCATGGCTGCTTGCTGGTCGTGGTCCTGAGCCTGGCTGTGAGTCTGACAGTTACTTAGTCTGACCCTCAGACACCCTTGCCTGATGGATCTCGGATCCCACCTTTCCCACACTGCCCACAGCCTGGTTCCATGTGGGTGGAGGGAATCCTTCAGGGCACCGGTCCCATGCTGTCACCTCTGCTAAGAACTGCCCTGCAGTCCCATATACTGGCATTGAGGTCTCAGTTCTCATCCCAGGTCTGAGGCCTGAAGAAACATTTTATGTTTAGCAGGGACCACACAAGGAAACAGCCAATGATGTCCTGATGAAGTGTGCAGATGTGTAGATGGTCCCATCCGACTAATGAGGATGTGGTCCACAAATGGACCTTCTACCTCAGTTTCCGCATCCACAATTAGTACATAGTTTATGCACCAGATACATGAAACTTCAGTGTTCTCAGAAGCACTTTCTTCTCTTCCATCAGTCCTAGGGAGAGTGTGACAGTTATGTGGCAGTGAATGGTTATTGGACCAGTTGTCTCCCATAAGCGCCCTGTAGCTGTGCTCCCAGGGTTGTCTTCACATCCCTGCTTGGTCCCTAGATGTTGCCCAAATGCACACCTGACTGACCTCTTCTGAAGCCTAGGACTCTGCCTCATGCTTTGGTTGGAGAAACAGGTTGCTGACTTACTGTAAATTTTGTTTTTAGACCATTCTGGAGGGCCTGCTGCTAGGAACCATGTCAATGTAAGTCTTTGGTATGTAGTTTTGCTTTATCGTGTGCGCTTTTCTTTGAAAGTGTCTGAGCAGTAACCACAGTCTCTGGTTCCAGCGTCTACAGAGCGGATGAGATACTCTGGGCCACAGGAGCCACCACTGTGGTGACACTAGTGCTCACTTTGTTTGCACTACAAACAAAAGTACGTATTACTGCAACAAATCTCCAAGGTGCAGGCCGAAGTTGCTGGCTGTGTCCTGTGTTCCCCCTTCTCATTCAGAGGAGAGAGGCCCTTATTCCCACAGGTTCCTCCTGATAGTTTCCCCTTGGGCTAACAACATTCCCTACGAAAATCCACTCCCAGCTTGTTGTAACACAGAGCAGCTTAACACAGCCAAACTTTGAGGTTTCCTGTGTCCTTGTCCCTTGGGCCCTACAGACAGTCACAGCTGCTCACCTAGTCCCTTTCAGCCTACTTCTGGAGGGGGTTCCTTCACAAACAAACAAGCCTCCTCCTCAAGCCATGCTCTCAAGTGTGCCCTGTGTTCCCGGCTGGGGCCCTGGTTCAAACTGGCAGCTTATCTTCACAGTTACTAGGTCTCAGAATCACTCCCAATCCCCAGTATAATTCATTAACTGTTCTTTTATTTTGGTGGAATTGACCCAGGCAAGTACTCCATAAAACCATACCCTAACCAATGACTCCACAAAACCATACCCCAACTGATGACCTTTGTTTTTAAACCAGGATGTCAGTCTTAGCAGCCCTAGTACACTTGTGGGGACTTAGTGGGCTCTTTCCAGTGGCTCTTTCATTTGTGGTCACCTTGCTTTTAGTAAATGATGGGCTCTCCTTAGACAGTTTAATAACTAAAGAGGAGTATTTGCTCAATTGTGTGGCACACCTCATAAAGACTTTATACACAAACAGAATTTTAGTTTGTTAGTAGAAAAGGGAGGTAAAGGGAAGGTCCAGAGAGGTAGAGGAATCTGTTAAAACACTCAGTCAAGTTGTGTCAAAAGTGATGGTTCAGGGACTGGGGAGCCCCTCAGTCAGAAAGTGATGGCCGTGTAGGCATGATGACCCAAGTTTGATCTCCAGCATCCATGTAAAGATTGTAGTGTGGTGGCGTGGGTTTGTAATAACAGCTCTGAGAGAGTAGACACTGGATCCCTGGGGTCTCTGGCCAGTTACCTCAGCCTGTTTTCTGAGTTCTAGGTCCTAGTGGAGGTCTGAAGTGTACCCGTGGCCCCCACACACGCATGCATGCATGCACACACATGCATACCCCCAACCCCCCCCCCCCGCATACGCACACGTCCCCCTGCCGTGTCCCCCAAAGTAGAGCTTCGACATAATTTAGAGTCAGATCCGTGTTTGCCATCTCAAGCATGGTTCTTGTAAGAAGCCAGCCTGTGTGTAAAAATTATTATTATCACAGCCTCTCTTCAGTGTGTGAGGTGAGCTACCAACATAGGCATAGATTCAGGGCCATTCAACACCTCTAAATGTCAGGATATTTCCCCAAAGCCCCACAAGTATTTAAGTCCCTCACAGATGAGGAATGGCTTGAGTTTAGAGAACGAAGCATTCTGCTAAAATGCAGCTTACAGAGGATTCCAGATGTGTTAGCATTAAAGAGAGGCAGCTGAACTTACGTTCAACTAAACCTTTTGTTTTTTTTCTGCTGAAGTTCTATGGTGGGCATTTACATAATTCTCTCCCTCTACAAGGCTCCCAAGGACTCCAGAGAAATTGTACCTCACCCACTGATGCTGAGTTTCCTCATGGACCCTAAACTGTCCCTTAGAGGAGAAAATTAAATATAATCAGATCCCATTTTCAAATCAGCTCCTTTGGGAGGAGTGACAGTGTCTTGTAGATTCAAGATGCTTGGCCTCCTGAGTCCTGCTTGTCTTCTACTCTCAGAGTCCGGAAGGAGTGCATGCATGGCTTTGGTGAGTTTTGACCATAGCCAAAGAATAGCAGAGAGGCCATTAGCCATTCTGTTCTGGACGATGGTTTCCCACTCTTTGTGCTTTCTGAGTGTGTCCTGTTGGTCTCTGAAGCCGAGAGTCTAGCCCAGATGTGAATCAGACTCAGAGTTTGTCCAAAGCTGACAGATTCCTCCTGAGTCCTAAAGGGGCAGCTGCAGGAAAGAGCACCTGGAGGACCAATCCTGTGTGTGCTGAGAACAAGGGAAAGTGCGAGAAAGTATTGTGTGTGTTTTCAGTGTTTGGAATTTTTTTTATCCTGTTTAAGAAAAACAAAACAAAAAAGCCCCCAATTACCTCAGTCATTAATCTTTAAAAGAAAAACCCAGATTCACATTAATAAATGCAAAAATTACAAAATAATAATTTTTACATTTACAGTAATTTTGAAAATCTACTGTATTTTCTGAAAATATGTATATACAAATTTGTAAAAGAGATCCAGTTAATATAATGAAATAACTTACTTCAGTTTCCTAATGTTTTCTAAATATATGTGTTCTTTAAATATGAATAGTTATGATCATATTATACACATAAATTTATGCACTATACAATTTGTGTTTTTACTAGAGGAAACCAATCTTTCTTCCTTCTTTCCTTCCTTCCTTCCTCCCTCCCTCCCTCCCTCCCTCCCTCCCTCTCTCTCTCTCTCTCTCTCTCTCTTTCTTTCTTTCTTTCTTTCTTCCTTTCTTCCTTTCTTCCTTTCTTCCTTTCTTTCCTTTTTTCTTCCTTTCTTTCCTTTTTCCTTCCTCTTTTCCTTTCTTTCAAAGCAGACATTCGAGTATTCTAGACTGGTCTTGGACTTGTTACACAGTGAAGCTTGACCCTAAACTTCTGATCTTCCTGCCTCCTCCTCCCCCAGTGCTAGGAATACAAATTTGTGCCACCTCTGGCTTTAAGGGAGAAATTCTTATACATACAAAAATAGAATAAATATAATGGGTTCTCATGTTCCTTCACATAGTTTAAAAAATTATCATCCCCTGGCTCTCATTATTTTATCTTAACTCCCACTGTCTCATCCTCCTTCCTGAAGCAAATCTAAGGGGCTGTGACAGTTGTATCATTTATGGGGTGATTTTCAGTGCTCGGGCTAAGGCATTTCCATCTTAAGAAATGGCCAAGATAAATGTGTGTGGGGTAGAAAAGGCATCACTAAACATTTGAGATCCTGCCTAGATGATAATGGGGTGCTGTTTATGTCTCCCCAGTGGGATTTTACCCTGCTGAGTGGAGTGCTGTTTGCTTTCTCCGCTGTGCTACTGATCTACGGGATTATTGCACTTGTGATTCGATCATACGTAAGTGACTGCCATTTTGAAACCTTTACAAAGTACTCAAAGTGAGGGAAGTGCTGGCTTTGTCAGCACAGGTCCCTTGAGAAGCAGCCATGGTGTTGGGGCTAAGCATGTACAGATTTTATTATTATTTTTATCATTATCTGTGGTGATGGGGATTGAATTCAAGGCCTTGAGTCATCAGGCAAGTGCTCTTACCTCTGAGCTACATGCCCAGCTTTTAGAAAAATGTCCTAGAGATCAAAGACAAACAGCAGTGGTGTGTATAGTCCAGCAGCTGAGCAAGGAATATTGCATTCCTGCCCTGTTATCTGAAGATGTGTCGAACACGGATTTAGCGGAGAAATGCCATAGACAGGAACCTAGTAGTTGTCCTTTCCCAACAGGGTCTTGTGGATACCATATCCTCTATGGTAGACAATGTCTTCTGCACCCAGGTGCTGCTTTTCTCAAGCCAAAGTAGGAGAAAGGCTTCTTTAGCTAAAGGTTCCAATATTGACTCACAGAGAGTGGCTTAGTGTCCGCCCAGCTTGCTCTTCAGTATGTATTCCCTGAGGTCTTACTAAGTATCGGACATAGACCCTGTGGATGTTTTTCACTGAGCTCTCCCATTCAGCACTCACAACATTCCTGGACAATATTTCTTATTTATGTTATAGATGATCGAATAGGCTCAGAAGACTTTAATTCATCCAGGGTCCCCAAGGAGTAAGGGGTAGAGGTAGCAGGGAGATCAGGTTTGGGAGACTTTTAGGCGGGGTCTACATCTCCATTGCTTTGTGAAGTCTGTCTCTGGAGCAGAAATGTGTGTGTGTGTGTGTGTGTGTGTGTGAATCCTATGGTGTCCATGAATGCTGGATATGGAAACCGTGCCTAGGACCCGGAACTGTTTGACTAAAGTTCCGAGGCCAACTTGTTCAAATGCTGAACCAAAGCATTTATTTAGAAGCAAGTGGAGTTTTTATACCATCTTTAGACTCGTGACTAGGAGTTCTGTCTGGGTTCATTTGGTTGGATGAATAAGCATTGTTTGTTATAGCCAGGGAGGTGGTATCTACATTTTGAAAAAACTTTAAGACATCACAGAGATAGTCACACTATGTAGCCCTGGATGGCATGTAACTCACTGTCTAGACCAGGCTGTTCTCGAACTCATAGAGATCGTCCTTCTTCAGCCTCCCAAGTGCTAGGATTACAGTGTTTGCTAGCCCACCTGGTATAAGGTTGTGCATTAACTCTCCACAGTGACTCCATGAGTCCCATAAGCCTTTGAACCATCCCTAACTTGAGGAGACTATGTCTCCTATAAGATAGATAGATCTCATTTCCAGTCTCAGTTTGCTCTCACAGGCATCTCCAAGCTACTGTCTGACACATGCATGAACAGAAGATTCTTGTCCCAAGTCCACACACACACAACATTAGCAACTTTGAATCCTGTGTTTCAAGTGTCCTGCCTCCCTTTGGTGCTCTAAAACTGCTGTGCTCCCAAGACAATGCTAGGATTCATTCTCTGCCCTCTTCACTGATAACCTCTTCTGGGGAGTTTGGCCATCCTCATTGGAAGCAGCTGACTCTTTCTTGAGACACCATGCAATATTTGTCTTGGGTGTTATGTGTTACTCTACCCTCTTCTCATGTGAGCCAGACACTGGGTATTCAAATATGCCCCATATTTCCTGGTCAGGGGGAAATCCCAGTCAAGACTGGCTTAGGCAAAGGTCCTGGGAATTTCACAGGTTTGAAAAAGAGCTAGGTTCACTGCTTGCAGAATGGTTTCTGCTCTCTTTCCTTTCCCCTCCCCAACTAGGGAGCATGTGATCCTTGTGGTTCTAGAAACCCTCTTGCTGAGGAAGGCAGGTTCTCTAGAAGAGTTATGCAGAAGGGGTGGAAAGTGGACTGGATGTAATGGATTGTGCTTGCCCTGCTCCCAGGGAATTCGAAGCATCCATTTGATAATTGTGAATATCAGTACATCTTTTGAGTGCTTACCAGAATTAAGTGGTGGACAGGGCTGATTTGGTTCAGGAAGAGCCGGTTCCTACAGGCTTGACTATCTCTGTAATGGGTCCTTATCAGAGGGTGGTGACTCACTAAGCACTTCCAGCATTCCACAGTGTGTGAAGCTGTACCCCTTTCTTTCTGTGCAGTGGTTGCATCTGATATACGCAGCCCTTGGAACACTGCTCTTCTCTGGGGTAAGTTCTGGTTTACCTCTGTGCCGAAGATCATGGTGTATACATGCTCACAGGGCCTATGCTGCTCAGTGGAGTTAGATGTTCTCTAGAAACACCCCAACAACTCACCCAGCAGAGCTGCGTGCCCTTTCTGATTTATGAAAGCATCACGTTCTGGGGCGGAGGCTGCTTTTTTCCCAGCATGTAAAGGACCTTGAGTTTGGGCCCCAACAGCACATAAGCACAAAGGGTAATAACAGCAACAGGAAAAGATCACCTTCAGAGATGGTGGAAATGCCTCAAAGCTCATCACCACAAAGCGTGACTTCATTTGCTTAGAGCACCCACCTTCTCATTTTTCATACCAGGAACTCTAGAGAGGGCTGGCAAAGGCCCCTGCGGATGCCTCTGGGAATCCCTTTCTTTCCGTTTAGTCCCATGTCTTGCTGTCCCATCTTTGCAGTTATTGTAAGGTTTTTTTTTGTTTGTTTGTTTGTTTTTGTTTTTTTTTTGTTTTTTGTTTTTGTTTTTTGAGACAGGGTTTCTCTGTGTAGCCCTGGCTGTCCTGGAACTCACTCTGTAGACCAGGCTGGCCTCGAACTCAGAAATCCGCCTGCCTCTGCCTCCCAAGTGCTGGGACTAAAGGCGTGCACCACCACTGCCTGGCTATTGTAAGGTTTTAAAAATAACACACATGGCAATTTTAAAATTCAAACAACACAGTGGACTGCAAAAAGAAAGGGGGAACTCCCTCTTGCCACCACTGCTCAGAGATAAGCACCCCCAGCAGAGTGTAGGAGCCCTGTGTGCATGGAGCGGGAGAAGTCAGGTGTCTCCTTGGTTACTCTCCCCTGACTTCTTCGAGACAGAGTCTCTCCCTGAACTGGACCTGGGTTTATGGCCAGTCAGCTCCAGTGATTCCCTTCTCTCAGCCCTTGACACACGTGGCCATGCTTGGATTTTGTTTGGCTGGTTTGTTGTTTGTTTACATTGCTTCTGAGGATTTGATCTTATGTCTTCGTGCTTTGGCAGCAAGTCCTGGTACCCACTGAGGTGTCTCAGGCTTCGAAGGAAAAAAAAAAACAAAAGAAAGAAAAGGTCTTGCTCTGTAGACAAGAACAAGAACTTGTCTTGTCTACAACACTACTTAACTGTACGCCAAGACTGGCCAGGAACTTTCTGTGCAGACCAGTTTAGCCTCAAACTCAGAAATCTATCTGCTTTTGCCTGAGTGCCCGGATTAAGGGTGTGTGCCACATGCCAGCCCCCCCCCAATATTTTTTCATCATAAAAATTTCTGAACATACTGAGAAATTGAAAGGCTAATGACTTGGAGAGCAAAGGACACTTGCAGAGTTGTTTCTGTGGGCTTCAGGATGAGATACTTTTGCTCATGGGGAGCAAACTAGGATGACCTCTTCAAAGACTGAAGCTCTAATTGTACTCAGCTGCAACTGACCGCCTGCATCTTTTCACTTCTCTCTCTCTACATCCCCCTTTCCTCTCTCCCTTACCCCAGGGCAGCCAAGAACTTATGTAGTTGATGATGATCTTGACCTCTGACCTTCCCATCTCCATCTCCAGACTGCTAGAATTGCGGGCATGTATCACCACACCATTTGTGTGGTCCTGGGATGAAACCCAGGGCTTTGTGTGGCATATAAGTACCCTACCAACCCAGTTATATCTCCAGCCCGCTCCATTTTTCTTAATGATAAAACAGCTGTCCCCAAATCACTTAAGACACTTACATGGTAGATGCATACAATCTATAGAGATGATTGTTCTTTTTCTTCAAGTACCTGGTGATGGACGTGCAGTTGATGGTGGGGGGCCACTACCATTATGAGATAGACCCCGAAGAATACATTTTTGCTGCTCTGAACATCTATGTGGACATCATCAGCCTTTTCGTATTCATTCTGGACCTGCTTGGACGATAGCTGATGGCCAATGCTGGCTAAGGATCAGAAGAGGAGACGTGAACCCCTGTGGAGTGTCGCTAGGCTCAGGCGAGCAGCGGTGACCACTCATAGGTCCTTTTGATAGTCACTTATTTATCAATTTGTCTATGTCAAAAGAAGCTAAGAATTCAGTAGATGGTAGCTGTAGCTGTTATAATTTTGTTTCCCTTGTCATATGGCAAAACTTTCTTAAACTGTCTTATTCATATTGAAACATTTTGGATTCCTATAAATTCAGAAGATGAGTACCCTAATCATAAACTGACATATATTTAGAAGGTCCCCAGTGCTTTGTTGAAGTTTTCCAGGTACAATTTAAAGCTGTAAACATCAGCTCTGCATAAATAAAGCTGACTGTAGAAAACCCCCAATACTTACCTTTCTCTTCATTTGGACATCATATGGGGATAGTTTAGCATGTGACCTTTTTCTTTAACTGTAGGACAACCCAAAACAGTCTGTCTGTCTCTCACTCTCCACAGACAGACTAGAAAGAATACTTTCTACTAGGTAAGGTGGTAAGAGGCTCAGGACAGAGGGGCAGCTGCATGCCCCTGATGAGCCTGTACCTCTATGCTTGAATCAGGAACCACCTCCAATGGGGACAACCTGCCTACTTTGAAGCTTTAAAACATCTTAAACTTTTTTAATCTTGATAAAACATAGGTCAACTACTCCATTTTAGCAGTCTTGGTGTACAGTTAAGTAGTGTTGCATATATTATTATGAAACCAATCTCTGTAATGTTTCTAGCTTGAGAACTGAAACTTTACATCTGTTGTATATGTCAGGGTTCTTTAGGAACAGAGCTTATAGGATGAATCTCCCTCTCTCTCTCTCTCTCTCTCTCTCTCTCTCTCTCTCTCTCTCTCTC
>NW_021626774.1:0-21613 GCF_004785775.1 Grammomys surdaster
CTCTCTCTCTCTCTCTCTCTCTCTCTCTCTCTCTCTCTCTCTCTCTCTCCATCCACGTATATCTGGATGACTTAAAAGCTGTAGTCCAAGCTAGTCCAATAATAGCTGTCTTCCAACAGAAGGTCCAAAAATGCATAAGTTTTTCACTCCACAGAGCTGGATGTCTCAGCTGTCTTTAGTAAGTCAGAATCCTGAAGAAGTAGGCTGTAATTCCTGCCAGTGGAGAACAGACTCACCCATGAAAGCAAGAAAGTAAAGATGAATTCTTCCTTCTTCCATGTCCTTTACACAGGCTGCTAGCAGAAGGTGTGGCCCAGATTAAAGGTGGGTCTTCCCACCTCAAAAGATGCAGATTAAAAATGGGTTATCTCACTTTGAATGGTTTAATTCAGAAAAAAAAAAGATCTCTCACAAGTGTGCCTAGCCATTTAGGTTTTTGTAAATTCCAGATGAAGTCAAGTTGACAACCAAGAATAGTCATCACAAGTCCATCCACTCCTTGTCACCTTGACAAACTATCATACCTCCTTATCTCATGCTTAATGTCCAAATGAACAATAACCAGGACATAATTACACCTAAGATGATATAACTATCCATGTAAAATCACAAACACATTACATATTCAAGCAGGTCATAAGTATGCCTAACATGATGTAACTACAACCACAAACATACATTTTAGAATAGGTGGCAATGTCCCTTGAGGAGCATGTTCATTTGGTATCTCAAAATTTAACCATTGTGGTTGAAGAGATGGCTCAATGGTTAAGAGCACTGGCTGTTCTTCCAGAGGACCTGGGTTCAATTCCCAGCACACACATGGCAGCTCACACCTGTCTGTAACTCCAGTTCCAGAGGATCCAACACCTTCACACAGACACACTCAGGCAAAACACCAACGCATATAACATAATGTTTTGAAACAGGGTTTTATTGTGTAGCCTTGGCTGTCCTTGACCTTACTCTGTAGATCAGGCTGGTCTCGAACTCACAGAGATCCACCTGGCTCTGTTTCCTGAGTGCTGGGATTAAAGGCATGCGTCACCACTGCCTGGCCATTGATATTCTCTTAATAGATGTTATACAACACAATAAAGAAAGCAAGGAAAGAAAACACAAATATCTGTACAAACACATTCTTAACAAAATACAAGACTCATGTCAACTATAATCCTCATGTCTGCAACTGGTCACGTGGCCTTATCTGGTATTTATAACTACCTTCCTCTACTGCCCATTCAGTATTTTCTCTGCCCTCAGCAAGCACTTTAGCAAGTTTTGGTTCTTCCCCTGGAGGAGGGACTCACATCTTCATTCCTAGGTGTCTGTGCCCTTTGTCATCATGCCTGGATTAGGTTTCCCATAGACTTTAATCATGGTAGCACCAAGAGATTCTCTAAAGGATCTCCTGAACTCCAGACATAATCACTCTTACCTCCAGTGTAGAGAAACAATCTGTTTCTCTTGGTAATCTGGATCAGTCACCCCTCCTAACAGTGTTACTCCTTTCTTAGCCTGTTGGCTTAAGGGTGTCAGAAGCCCAGAGTGGTGAGTGGGAAGTCTGAACTTCCAGTTCAATGGAATATCTGTTGTGGCTCCTGGTAGGAGTGCTCCCCGCTCTGGAATCAAAACTCGTAGGCCAGCAAAACTTATCGTCACAGGAATAAGAATCAACAATTTTTATAGTGGGTCACTAGGGTAGTAATGAACAGAACTTTTTCCTTTTCCACCCCCTTGATTCCTGGACCTGTGGATCCTGACTATGGCACAAATGGTATCATATACATGATGTTGATTCAAAGCATATATCATCTTCTGGAGAACTCTGCCCCAGTCCTCCAGGCTGCTGCCATCTAATTGGTACTGTGACTGTGTCTTCAAAAGGCCATTTAATCTATCAGACCAGATGCTTCAGGATGGTGGTTAAAAACAGTAAGCCCTGTGGATCCTATGATCATGGGCCCACCGTTACAATTCTCTGGCTGTAAAGTGAGGTCCTTTGTCAGAAGCAATACTGTGTGGAATACCATGACGGTGGATGAGAAATTCTGCAAGTCCACAGATGATAGTTTTAGTAGAAGCTTGCATTCAGGGAAGGCGAATCCACAACCAGAATAAGTATCTACTCCAGAAAGGATAAAGTGGTGTCTTTTCTACAGAGGAAGTGATCCAGTGTAGTAGACTTGCTACCATGTCCCTGGCTGGTCACCCTGGGAAGTGGTACTATATCTAGGTCTCAGTGTTGGGTCTCTGCTGTTGGCAGATCTGGCACTCAGAAGCAGCTGTAGCCAGGTCAGCCTTGGTGGTTGGCAGCCCATGTTGTTTGACATGGAGCATAGCAGCTCATGAATAACCTCCACCTCTACCACCATGGCCACTTTATTTACGGGCCCATTGCATCATGACAGAAATGGCTGAGGAGAGCTGCTGACTGTCCACAGAATCATATCTACTTGATCACTGAACTCCCCCTCTGCTGAAGTCACCCTTTAATGAACATTTACATGGGTCACAAGGACCGTCACATATTTTGTCCATTTGGAGAGATCTAGCCACACACTTCTTCCCCAGATGTCTTTCATATCAATTTTACAATCATGCTCTTTCCAGGTCCCTGTACATTCCATCAGTACATTAGGGTATGGCCCATGAAACAGAACACTTGCACATCTGGCCATTTTTCTTTCCAAACCAAATGTATGGCCATGCATACTGCCCACTGTGATGATTTCCCTTCAGTGGTGTCTTTCATAGTTGTTCCAGAAAAGGGTTGTGATACTCCAGATGTCCCCTTCTGGATGCTGCCTGAATAATGTACAGCATCATCAGTAAACTAGGCACTAGTCTTCGCATTGACTAGTCAGTCAGTCGATCTTGGCACACCTGAAGAGGTTGCAGGAGCATGCTTGACAGCAGATGGCATTGTAACAGAAGTAGAAACCATAGGCACTTAGGCAACTTCATGTAACTTGTTGTGCCTTCAGGACTTCCTCAGGTTCAATCACGCATATATCATATCCATTTGATAATAGGTCACTGCTGTGCATATCCTACTTTATGAATTAGTGGATCGGATAATACCCAGCTTGGGTTTTATTTTCCATCCTTGGATATTCATCTGGGTTACCAAAGTGGTTTCTATCTCCTGTTCACTTAGTTCAATCATTGTAATATTAAGATAGTGAACCAGTGAGATATTTTGTGGAAGAGACAATCAAGATCCCTTCAAACTAAGTTATGACACAGCAGAAGAGTTAATGTCCCTCGAGGGATACATATTAACGGTAAAGGTATACTACAGGCTTTGCCAACTGAAAGCAAATTTCATCCAGTGGTCTTTATGGACAGGTACCAAGAAAAAAGGCATTTGCCAGATCAATGGCTGTGTACCATGTACCAGGAGATGTGTTAATCTGCTCAAGCAAGGACACCACATCTTGTATAGAAGGTGTAACTGGAGTCACTCTCTGACTGAATTTTCGATAGTCAAGTGTCATTCTCCATGATCCATCAGTCTTCCGCAATGGCCAGATAGGAGAGTTAAAGGAAGATGTGGTGAGAACCACACCCCTGCATCTTTCATGTCCTTGATGGTGGCATTAATTTCTGCAGCTCCTCAGGGATGTGATACTGTTATTGATTCACTCTATATTTTGAGTACCAGGGACAACTCTAAAGGTTCTCATTTAGTTTTTCCAGACACAATAGCCCTCCTTCCATGGATCAGGGAACAAATGTGAGAATTACAACTTCTAAGTGTGTTTATCCCGCAGTTACCTTTGTTAAAAGGCTGTAAGTCCCTATAGTGAAGAACTGGAGCGAGGCTAACAGTAAGCTTTTAGGTTTATTAAGGTCCTTCCTCAGGAAAACCTGTCTCCTCATTCAAGGGGTTCTGGGTCTGCAAACTAGCTCAAGTTTAGAAATTGGTTCATGGGCTGAGATTCCCTTTTGCCATGGTCTAATGGAGCCTTTCTTTTCTTTGAGAAAAAAAAAAAACACAAAAATGCAGTAGGCTCCTTTTCATGCTTGCAAACACCATGGTTGATTAGCTAGTACCAAAGGCCCACACAAAGCATGCCGCCATAAAAATCGCTTTGCCTTGTGCTGGCCAGTGGTTTTCCTCCTGTGGGTTGCAATCCCTTTGGGGGTCAGATGACCTTTTCACAGGAGTCGCCCAAGACCACCAGAAAACAAGTATTTCTGTAGGTCTTAGGAACTGAGCCACTGTTCCTTTGTCTCCAGGGGTCTGGCCACATGTGGAGACGCCACTTGGAACTGAATGAAAGGGTTGCAGCATTAGGAAGGCTGAGAACCACTGGGGTCAGGCCGTTATGAACATGCTTTGTCTGTGGCACCCATTACAGTAACTACAGCCATCTTGCCTTTGTTGATTAATGCTGCCACTCTGGGGCCAAGTCAAACCCACTGCACTTAAGTCATCCAACCGATGAGCAGTGTCTCCGGTAGAAGTCTGGCACGAGGAAAAGGCAACCACAAAGCGCTGCAAATGTGTTGGTAACACTGTCACCATTACAGGCTCAGTGAAGGGCATGTCTTGTGGGCCTTCCCATCATGGAGGATGAGATTTTACACAGCGCACCGACTCTGGGATTACAATTTTCCTGAGTCTTAAAATCCCTTCATCAATACTAAGCCAGGGGGACAACAGCCATTTCCAGTTCTTCAGTAGGCCATCTTTTGACAAATGCTTCAGGCCACCATTCACACAAACTTCTGGCATTAAAAGAAAAAAACAAAAGTGTGTGACTTTCCATATCAAACCTAGAATCTCCACTCAGTGGACCCAGATCAAGGAACTCAATTTGATCCAGTTTTGTTCTCTCCACCATTATCCCACAGCAACCCATTCCTATACATACTCCCTAGACGTCTGCTCTGAGTGTCTGCAATCATTGACCTCTTTTGTAGTCTAGCTCACTTTATTGTCGGCTATAATTTCCATTTCCCCTCTAGAGGCTCGCTTTGCCTTAAGTCTAGTTATAGATCCAGAGCAACTATTGGTGGGCCCTGAGGGACATCAGTATTGTCTGCTATTCCCTTCAGAGAAAGTCACTGCTGGTTTAACAGACAATGAAGGATTCTTTCCTCAGTCAAAGGTGAGATTTCAGGGGATGGGGTGTGAATATATCTTCTGCTGAGGGTGGAGACACTATTTCCTCAGGTGAGGTAAACCCTTGAGAATCTGAGGGTTCCAAGTTCTCAGCCTCAGTGGGTCCTCCCACATATTCCCATACCAAGTTACACGATCCCATTCTTTAACAACGAATGCCCTCATTTTAACCACTGACTCCCTCGGAGGCTGTGACTTAAATTCTTCCTGGAATTCAGTCAGTCTTATAACAAGGGCTTTGGTTTGATTTTCTGCAATTTGAATCCTATGGATGCTGAAAAGATGATTCTCTTCCAGAGCTCAATTCTCACAATTGGCAAATCAGGATAATCAAACTCACTTGTTTCCTTAAGTTTGTAAACTAGCTCAACCATCCCTAAGTTTGGGCAGGAATGCTTGATGTGTGGGAGCAGGTTCCTGGATGGAGAGTTTATGCTCACCAGGAAGGAGAAACGTAGCAGGTATAGCTAAGGTTGGGCTTTTGTTTCTTGACTTTCTTGAAACTGTGGGCACCAGGCACCACATGTGGTCCACATACATACATACATACATACATACATACATACAGTCAAAACACATATAAAATAATAGAAATAAACCAACAAAAGTGAGTATATTTCCAGTTGACATTCCAACATGGCTAAGCGAAGTCTCACAAGGCTTCTTAGATGAAGAGCTACAGGCAAAGAATGGCTGCTGAGGGAGGAAAAATCACTCTTCTCCAGGAATAAGCCCCCAACAGGTTATCCAATCTGGAACAGTCAGCCCTAAACACATCTGCATGTAACAAAATGGAGCCAGTGATTGTATTCTACATACGTGTGCATCTAAGAATAAAAGTTAGAGGTCATGAATTGGAGGGAGACACATGGGAGGAGATGGACAGGGTCCATCCTCCTCAGTGAGGGACAGTGTGACCTGGCGTTCCTGTGCTACACTATGGGTGGCTGACACATCCTCAGCTCCTGAAATGGACATGTTTTTGGAGCATGTTCTGTAATGGGGAAGGAGAAGCTATAGGTCCCGAGTAGGTGGGGTCCTGTGGGCAGTCCAGTGTAATGTGTCCTCACCATCTGAATGGATAACGAAACTGTTTCACAGCAGTCTCAAACACACAGAGGTGTGGGCAGACAAGGAGTTCACACAGCTATTATCTTGTGCTCTTCTGCCCACTCTTGTGCATTTGTCTCTTAACCTGTTTAGGAGCCGATGTCTCGTGCAGGGTAGCACTCGTGCACGAAGCACCCAGTGAGGTAAGAGACTAGGAGATACAGAAAGCCTAACAACTCTCTCAAATTAGTTTCAAAGACTGAAGAATAATTCCTTCAAAAGCTTGGCTGTCAACTACCTTTGTCAATTATAAGCAGAATTGAGTGAATACCACAAGAGCCTTTTTGTGTGTGTGGGGGTTTCTTTACTACCTGTTGCAAGGGTCAATGGCCAATACTGAGGAAAAGAGAAAACAAACTGGAAACCGACCTGCTCCTAAAATAACAGGACGTCTAGGTGAGAGCCACTGCCGCCTCTCTAGAAACCTCATCTGCTGCCTCTGAGGAGGTTACAGGAACTGACAGGGCAGCAGGCTGAAGAGAAGACCCAACAGTTACAGACTGGCTGGACGCAGAGAAGAAAGGCAACAGCCTAGCACAGGAACAGGCTTTCCCTAGGTCAGCCCCCAACCCCACCCCACCCCACCCTTGCCTGTGTTTCAAGGTTTCATTCTTTGGAGAGAGACTAATTGTTTTTAAATGACTGAACTTCATTAAGTATCAGGTTTCAATTCCTGAAGGGCCAGGCAAAAGGATATCTATGTCTAAAACGAGAAGGAGACTAGAGGCTGCACCACACACTGAGGCAGGACTCGGAAGGTGGATGGACACTGGAAGTTGTTTCAGATCCACATGATGACAGGCTTAGATAAGGCAATGGTGAGGGACGCAGCGGCCTGGATGTGTGTGCACTGAGGTGGGCTGCCGAGGGCTGTGCTCACCAGAAGGCAGAGAATGAGGTGGTGAGAAGCATGACATTTTATTCATATGGCATACATTTCTTCCTCCCAATTCCACAAAATAGGTCTGGAAGTTCTGTATTACTTTTTCTCTGTTTGATTCCAAGGAAATCATAACATATTCCTCATAAAACTATAGAAATGAAAATGAGCACTAAATTCATAATTTTAACATACTGTTATCAAACGAAATCAGATTTATCAAATTTCTTAATTTTAATACATGTCATAGTGAAATCAAATTTACCTCTGGGGTATACAATTTTCAGCAAATGGGCTACTGTAAAAATATTAGGCACTATTCAATTACATAACAGAACCAAATTAATACTGTCATATTGGAGGGTATTTAATATAAAGCAAGATTTGCTTCCTAATTAGTTTTAAATGAAATTTATAATTTAATGAGACAAAATGGAAATAGTTTAAGTAATAAATGTTTAATCAAAGAATTTTACATATTATTAACAGCATTCATTTGGCCAAACATCTACAGGTCTGTAGAATCCTACTGTATATAAAGTGGGAATGTATCAAGTATAGACTATGAAAGTGCAAATAACAAGTCAAGATTAGATTAACTTTTTTTACATTATAAAATTAACTTGTTTACAAAATAGGCTTTGCCAAACTTTATTACTGAATTGGAAAGTCAACGACTGTGTTGTTTTTAAAATATGTACCAAGGAAATACAAACTGGATAACCCTAGTTTTTCACACTCAGGAACCCAGCACATCATAACAGGCACTGCACAAGGTGAAGGAACAGGAGCCCCGCACCCATGGATCTCTGCAGGCACCCCTCCTCTGCATGTATATACACCTCCTCCACAGGAATCCCCCTCCTAGCCACTGGGTACTCACTCTCCCCCCCACGGCTGTGCTAGATCCCTCTAGGGATGCAAGTGCTTTCTACTGGAAAAGTTACAGCCTGGTCTAGAAGTTTTAAGGTATTCATATTTTTAATCCAAATAAAAAATCCTTTAATGGACTATTTTAGTTTAATATACAGTAATACACTGTAGACAAAGTTAGCATTTCCCCCCACTAACTTTAATAGGGATTCATATCAATGTCGTGATAACTGGAGAAAAAAAACCCATTGGGACTCTTGATATCCATGAACAATTACCAATTAAATCCTCAAGTACAATGTCTTCTTGGCCAGATGAAATCAAAGTACATGAATATTTCAAAAACAAAGTTTGAAAAAGAGGTAATGAAAAGTGATAGTTGTGGATACCAATATTAAAGACAATCTTTCACTTGGCCGAGGACTTCCCTGTACACACTTAGCATAGAGATTTTGGTTTCTGGTAACAATGTGGCAAAGCACTCCAGGAGCACTCCTTGGATCTATGTTGCTTATGTTATGCTAGCTTTAATAATGTAAGTACAAGAGCCATTCCAACAGTTTACTCTAGTTTAATTACACACTGGACCACTGTATCGTAATTACAACTAAGACCAGTATTTCTTCACAGTAGGACACTGATAACTAGGAGGCTGAGTTTTCAATACTAAACAGTGATCAAACAGCAAATGAGTATTGCGCAAGAGAACAAACACAGTAGCATTTGCTATCTAGGCAAACGAACTGAACACTTAGTTGTCATAGTTACTGTAAAAGCAAGGCCATGGGTGGTTTCATGGAGGTCTTTGCAATTCATAGCATAGTTACTTCAGAAAGACATTGAGATTGGAATTACTGACTTACTTAACTGGCAACTATCCGTTTAGGTTAGGCAAAGGCACGGTAACATGTTGTGTAGGATGTTGTATTGAATTTTTTAATAACTGTGGGATTTACTGTAACTCATGAAAACTCCAGTTTTTCTATGTTATAAAACACCATTAAAAGTAATTGCACCCGTTAGTAATTAGAATGCACTGTAAAACTGTGAAAACAAAGAACTATGATTGCACTTCCAATAAAGTGTCTCTTAAATACAGCACCGCTGTTGCTAATCAACTGTATTTTAATATTAAAATAAACTGTTTTAACAGCAGCATTAGCTTTAGTTTACTTAAGCTACAGGCTACATTTATTTAAATGCAGTCTCCATGGCAACAAAAGCCCATTAATTTCTGGACAGTTACTGTTACCGGGTGGCACCTTTTACTCCCGAGCACACTGACACTGCCCTGGAGCACACCAGGAAGCAGCACACCTACCCGCCCTGTCAGTCAGCGCATGAGTCAGAGTTTGGCACAATTGGACTGTGAAGAGACATGAGAAGGAATCTTTCATCATGTGAAACAGAAACTACTCACACTGGTAGATGCAGCACTAAAAGCAGCACGGACACCTCAGCTCACACTGCTTGGACAACAGGAGGGAAGAAGGCCCCTGGAGATGAGACAGACACTGAAGACACGTGATCAGAACTGTCTGGCCCAACTTCTACAATAAAAAAAACCTCTTCATTTCTATGAAAAAGAGGAAGCCATGTAAGGAATAAAGAGGAAGCTTTTGATTGAAATGGTCAACTTAAGTACTGCCAACTCTAGGCTAGACAGAGCGCTGCATTCTCTTAGAATGTGGGTGTCAACCCATTCATTCCATGTGTTTTCTCCTGCTCTTTTTTGACACTAAAAAGGGGGATAGACACAAAAGAAATTCCCTGTAAGGTTAAACTTGACACTGCAGCTATCATCTGAGGGAACCCCTCTGCATTCAACTCTAACATCAGTGGTTTATAACCGAGTTCAAATTAAGTGCATTAAAGTCTCTCTAAAGCATACTCCACCTCCCAGACCCCTGTACTATGATTCACCCGGAGAGCAAATGTGTGCAATTCATACTGAATGTACTTGCTCGAGCCAGTCGCTTGAGGTCTGAGGGGTTTGACTGACACCATCTGGCCCGTCCCCCCTGCTCACTGCCTCATTACTACTGTCACCAGCTTGAGACAACTCTTCCCCGGCCAGAGTATTCTCTTCCAGAGGATTTTCTCCCATCTGGGTTCTTTTCCCTTCATGATCAGCAGCATCTTTGGACACTGAGTCTTCTGGCGGCACCAGCTCCATGTCCCTCACACCTTCAGACCCATCTCTTGAACAGGGAGGATGAGGCTCAGCACTCGTCTCTGTGGTTACTGCTGGAGGAATCAGGGCGATACTCTGAGGGTTCATGTCATGAAACCAAGCCATAATATTGCCAAGAAGATTGTCATTGGCACTGGGGTCCTGGCCAGCTGAGTCAAGGTCACTGGAAGAGGGACAAAAATCACTTCTTGTCTCACTGAGAGGGCGTGAACTCAAAGTGTCAGTTGAAAACGGGTCACTGTCTGCTCCTAGTCTCATGAGGCTGTCACCAAGTTCCAGCAGCTCAGAGCTGCTCAGCGCAGCCCGAGGACTATCTGTGCTCCGAGTCACAGAGTCCAGTCGGGAAGGTAAAGATGTGCCTATGGCTCCTAGGGATGCTTCACTGCTAAGGAAGTCTCTGGTTTCTTCATCGATGGCCAGCCCAGACTCTTGCAGTGACAATTGTATGGCAAGGAGTATGTTGGGATCATCTTCATCCAAGGAACTCAGAGCCTGAGGTGACAGAAAGTATAACCACTTTAAAAAATCCAATCACATTTATCTGTCTTCTTTTATCAGATAATACAACTACTTTTAATTCTACAAGTTATTTTACATATTTAAATCTTACAATTTTCTCCTTGCCTTATAAATATGAAATACCAGAACCCATTTGTACCCTATCCTTGAAACAAGACTTCTACCCCAGAAAGAACAAGGAGACCAGCGAAAGAAAGCACAGGGCAGAGGAGCAGAGGCATGGCACCGGCTGCTGCCGGCCGCCGAGACTACCTGAAGAGAGTCCTGGTTTGCAGAATGACTGGCAGGGCTGTAGTCACGCAGGGAAGAGCTGTGCAGAACACTCATAGATGCAGAGCTTACCACGGATGCACCAGGCCTGCGGCTGCTGCCCCCCTCTGGTAGATCTGTTTGAAAACAAGTGGCACCACAGACAATTCAGTTGTCTCCATGCACCTATAAACTGAGAGCCTTTCTTTCAGTTCCTGGGGAAGCACAGCTTCGCATCCACGTCCCTCTCGTTTCTTGCATTTTCAGCAGGACTGTGTGACAGTAAGCAACAGCAGCTATCTAGTACGACCATCTCAAAGCCGCGTCTCTACAGCTTTCAGTAATTCTCGGTCTACTACCCAGCCCTCTTTCCTAAGTCACAATGAATGGCAGTGTTTGTGTCTTCAGATTTCATAACATTAAAGAGTTCTGGAACTGTAATAGCCTCAAGAACCAATCTGTAGGCCAATTGATCCTGATATTACAGTCTAGGCATGTTTAATGAAAAACTTAACACTTAAAAGTCAAATAATTAAAATAGTCCTGTTTTTAAGACTGGCTCTGGGAAAGGTAAGGCTCTGATACCCTGGGGCACAAGAGTCTTTTACTTATTGCATTCTAATCTGGTAGGATGCCTCGTACCTTGTTTTTGAATGCAGAGAAAATGTTCCAAGCATAACATAATGATACTGACTTTAAGGTAAGTGAAGATGGAGATGGTCAGTGCCTTGATTTAAATGACACAGCAGAGATGGGTGTAATACCCTGGGACATCCCTACTTCAGTCACTAACTCCCTGCTTTGCTTTTCTTTTAGACAATAGAGGCATCTCTACATCTATGGTAAACCCAAACTGCAAATTCACAAACACTGACAACTGATAGTTTTAAAAATAAACTCAAAAGATTAAGAGAAAAAAATGACACCCATTGTCCCAGGAGCTCACCGAAAGTGCTTTCGCTTGGTTCATCGGGGTCTGTAGGATTACTGAGCAGGCTATGCACATCTCCTCGACGGCGCTGCTGTCTGTGCCTCCTCCGATACTGAAATTCAGCATATTCCTGCATAAACCAAAGGTTATAAAATACAGGAGAGCATGCAAATTGTAAAAATGCAACTAAAACTAAACACACTTTCTTTAGGAGAAAAAAAAGTGTGATTTTATATACATACTATAAAATTACTTGCTTTAGAAAAGGAAACTTCAAGTTTAGCCAAGCAAAAGAAATAAAGAAGAAAGCAAAATACAAGATTTCTAGTAGTCACAGGTGCTACTAGGGATAATTGTAAGCTCCAGAGCTAGATATAACTGCTACTTCCATGGTCTTGTTATGTAAAAATTACAATTTGTACCACAACCATCTTCCTAGATGTTAGGCTCTCTGGGGGTCTAGTTTTTAAAGAAGTATGTGTGGGGAGGGACAGGAAGGGGGAACAGAAGCAGAAAAATGGCAGAAAACCCAGATGACAGACACACTGCTCCGTACTTGCCAGACAACTGAGCTGCCTTTGTGACTACTACATATCAACTCAAAAGTCAAAAGACTTGCTGAACGAAGCCCGTTACACACTGGCTTTCAAATGCACACAGAGTTCCCCTTTCTCAGCCAGTGCCCAGTTCTACTGCAACACAGAGTATTTACAACTTAGCATTTGGAAGGAGACAGACTAAAATAGGTGTCTGTATGTTTGATTTACATTTGTGGTAATAGTTTACAGTAGGTTTGTTACTACCAAAGGCTATGATCTCAGAGTATCTCCTACAGATTTCAGTAACAGGAAGTGAGAGTCAAAGAGAGGCCAGGATGTATGGCAGCAGACTTTTGAGAATCATGGTTGAATCTTTCAAGGTTAAATTTGAGAATTCTCGCTTGGGCAAGGATAAACCCAGTTACTTATGGCAAAAGTACCAGAAGTAAGAGGAATCAGGTTATATATTATAAAACTTTCACACTTTACTGATCTGGACAAATCAATCTCTCTATCTTTATCAATCTAATCCTGTTTGTCCATCCATCCATCCATCCATCCATCCATCCATCCATCCATCCTTCCATCCTAATTTAACCTATCTGTGTGGTTGGAAATTGAACACAGGGCCTAAGCCTAAGCCTAAGCCTAAGCCTAAGCCTAAGCCTAAGCCTAAGCCTAAGCCTAAGCCTAAGCCTAAGCCTAAGCCTAAGCCTAAGCCTAACCCTAACCCAAGCAGACCCTGCCACTGAGCTCCAGCTCTACCCCATCCTTAGCTGTCTTTAAGCTTCAGCATCTGTTTAGCTACAAGTCAGTAAGTGAAGTGCCCTGCTGCATCACACAGGTTCTTTAACATTCCCTCCCCCCCCCACCCCGAGCTGGGGCATCATTTCCTCTTTTCCTGGGGATGGATCCTTGACACTGTTGTGTTTTTCCTGGGGATGGATGCTTGACACTGTTGTGTTATCATGGCTCACAGGATTAGTGCAGACATCACATTTTTAAAGGCAAAGACAGAAGGGGAATTTACCTCAACGAAAGGCTCATTCTTAAGGAGCACATGCTTAACTTCTAGAAGACCCAATGCAGTGCAAAGCTATTCTGAGTACATAAACTTCTACTGATTATTTGCCATTTGAGAAAGAAAACTTGTTCTGTTTCTAGCTATTCCCACAGAAAACCCCGAGTGTCATTCTGACAGGGTGCAACATGCTCAGAATATTTTTTAATCAAAAAACTGTCTGAAAATTGCCAAGGAATCCTTAGATTTTCAAGTGAGCACGTGAAGGGACAGGATGCTTCCGATGGTGTGAGAATAATAAGGTCAAGAGAAGATGAAGAAAACAAGAGAAACCCTATGAGGTCACAGGGAATGCTGTAAGATGCTTTGTTTCAAGATTATGCTCTTTGCATTAGGCCCACCATTTTAAAAGCAATAGAAAACACATGTTCATGCCTGCCACAGATTCCACCAATCAGTTTAGAGAGACCATGACAAAATTAACTTCAGTGAAAAAATGTAAACTCAACCTTAAAATCTTTGGTATTTGACAACATCATGTCATTTCCTGTATTCTAATCTAAGGCAAAGAACTAATTTAAAAATATTTAATATTGGTAGTACTTGAGATGGTTAAATATACAGAATTTGAAAGTTTCAATTTGTGCTAAGTTTTTAGACAAGTATTTAGTATACATTTTAAAAAGCAAATTATTTTTGTCAAATACTTTTTTGAAGCAAGAGCCTTACTAGGTAGCCCCAGTTGGTACTAAACCTGCTATGTAGACCAGGTTGGCCTCAAACTTATGGTGATCTCCCTGACTCTGCTTTCCTAGTGCTGTGTTACTGATGTATGTTACTCTGCCAGCCATAGAAAGACATAGCATACACAAACTTATGGGACACAATGAAAGCAGTACTAAGAGGAAAACTCATAGCACTAAGTGCTCTCTTAAAGAAATTGGAGAGATCCTACACTAGCAACTTAACAGCACACCTGAAAGGCCTAGAACAAAAAAAATTGCAAACACATGTACCAAAGAGGAGCAGATGGCAGGAAATAGTCAAACTCAGGGCTGAAATCAACCAAATAGAAACAAAGAGAATGATATATAGAATCAACAAAACCAAAAACTGGTTCTTTGAGAAAAATCAATAAAATAAATCAAGCCCTAGCCAAACTAACTAAAGGACACAGAGGCAGTATCCAAATTAAAATCAGAAATGAAAAGGGAGACATAACAACAGGAACTGAGGAAATTCAAAAAATCATCAGATCCTACTACAAAAACCTATACTCAACAAAACTGGAAAATCTAGATGAAATGGATGATTTTCTAGACAAATACTACGATTGCCAAAGTTAAATCAAGAGCAGATAAATTATCTAAACAGGCCCATATCCCCTAAGGAAATAGACGAAGTCATTAAAAACCTCCCAAACAAACAGCCCAGGACTAGATGGTTTTAGTGCTGAATTCTACCAGACCTTCAAAGAAGAGCTAATACCAACACTCCTCAAACTATTCCACAAAATAGAATCATTCTATGAAGTCACAGTTACTCTGATACCTAAACCACACAAAGACTCAACAAAGAAATGGAACTTCAGACCAACTTTGCTTATGAATATCGATGAAAATACTCAATAAAATTCTAGCAAACTGAATCCAAGAACATATCAAAACCATCATTCACCATGATCAAATAGGGTTCATTCCAGGGATGCAAGGTTGGTTCAATATACGAAAATCCATTAATGTAATCCACTATAAACAAATTCAAAGATAAAAAAACATAAGATCATCTGATTAGATGCTGAAAAAAATTTTACAAAATACAATCTCTTCATGTTAAAAGTATTGGAGAGATCAGGAATTCAAGGCCCATACCTACACATAATAAAAGCAATATACAGCAAACCAAAGACCAGTATCAAATTAAATGGAGAGATTTAATTTAATTTAGCAATCCCACTAAAATCAGGGACTAGACAAGGCTGCCCACTCTCTCCCATATCTATTCAATACAGTAGCTAGAGCAATTAAACAACAAAAGGAGATCAAAAGGATGCAAATTGGCAAAGAAGTCAAGGTATCACTATTTGCAGGTGATATGATAGTATACATAAGTGACCCCAAAAATTCTACCAGAGACCTTCTACAGCTGATACACAACTTCAGCAAATTGGCTGGATATAAAATTAAATAAGTAAGTAGCTTCCTTTTATACAAATGATAAACGGGCTGAAAAAGAAAATAGGGTAATAACACCCTTCACAATAGTCACAAATAATGTAAAATAACTCTAACCAAACAAGTGAAAGATCTGTATGACAAGAACTCTCTCAAGAAAGAAACTGAAGAAGACCTCATGGATTGGTAAGATTAACATAGTAAAAATGGCCATCCTACCAAAAGCAATCTACATATTCAATGCAATCCCATCAACATTCCAACACAATTCTTCCCATAGGGAGACCAGCAGTCTCATCTAACCTGGACCCCTGAGATCTCTCAGACACTGAACCATCAACCGGGCAGCACACACCAGCTGATCTGAGCCCCTTTCCCCCACATACACAGCAGAGGGCTGCCAGAGTCTGGACTCAGAAAAGATGCACCTAATTTAACCTTTGAGAGACTTGAGGTCCTAGGGACTGGGAGGCTTGGCAAGGTGGGGAGTAGGTAGGGGGTAGGGACATCCTCTTAGCGAGGGGGTGGGGGGGGGGGAGAGAGAGGAATGGGATGAGGAACTATCGAAGGGCAGACCAGGAGGGGGATAATGACTGGACTATAAAAAAAAGATTAAAGAGAAATATTTAAAAAAGGACACAGTTATATATGCTAATAAGCCCAAAGATGTTAGGACTCTAAGTCAAAACTGCAAGACAACACATAAACAACTGTGAACTGAGAAAGGCTTTATTCTTTGCTAAATTATGTTAATGACTTAAAGAATAAAGTTTATTTCTTAAGGTAGAAAATTTCCACATCCCCTAAACTGTAATGATGTGATACCAAAATAGTAAGCCCAGAATCAGTAAATTAAAGAATAATTTGTTTTATAAGAATTATTTTATTATAAATATACTGTTATTTATTACATATTAATTATTTAAACTTCAAGTGTGTTTAAATTGCCTTATATTCTTCAAGCACAAACTCCTGTCACTATTTCTTGCATATATCTAAATTACCAAGCCTCTAGGTGATTGAAGCAGCAGCAGCAGCTGAGATGAGACAGCAGCTGATTTAAACAAGCCATAGGCATTCCTGGTAGTCATTACTTTCATGGTTTTTCAGTTTCAAAACACAAAGATCAGCAAAAGTTTCACCATCTGTCCTCTTCTTTATAAGAATTAAAGGATATCAAATGCCATTTTATAAAGCACAAAGGAAAGAGAAATTAAAATAATTGTTAAAACTATTTTAAAATCAGCTACAACAGTGGCCATGGCAATTTAAATATGAGAAAACAGCTGCAGACTGAGGTTTTTGCTGGGTCTTAGAATATCCACTGCTCTACAGTGTCCATATGTTCTTTTATCAAACCAGCTGTGCTGGTGCGTGCATACATTCCCAGCACTCAGGAGGCAGAGGCAGGCAGATCGCTGTGTTAGAGGCCAGCTTGGTCTGCAGAGGGAGTTCCAGGACAGCCAGGGCTCCATAGAAAAACCTGGTCTGGACTCCCCCTCCTCCACTGCACCCCCTCACCCCCTGTGCTGTACACCAGGTTTATTAATAAAAACAGGGCAGAATCTTGTAAGTCTCAAGGGCAGCAGAAAGCAAGAAAGCATCTCTACACAGACACCACTCCTGTGAGGCTTTCTACCTTGGAAAACAATGACAAGAAATTCACCTCAGGTTGTGGCAGTAACCTCAAGAAACTTAATGTGTTTAGATTAAAAGAACATTACAATTACACATTTCTAATAAATATAATTTAAATCTCTATTACAAACTAGAAGACATGTTCCAAAAATTCATGCTGTCAATCTGACTAAATTCTATTTAGTAAGTAATAGCACTGAATGGGGAATGCACTAGTAGACTCCAATACAAGAGAGCTGCATGCAGGACCTGCAGAGGGCATTGTTGCTACAAAGGGGAGAGATAGCATCATTGGCCTCAGAGGATTTAGAATAGGCTAGGGTGCAAATGCAAGCAGGATTGCATGAAGAAAAAAACCATGAAGACAACCCAAACCCCAGAAAAACAATTACCTCAGGTGATGCAAATCCTAAATATTCCCAATCCCATGTTCCACCGGCAAAGCTACAAAGAAATTAAACATACTGTTTGATTCATTATCAGTACTGCAAGTATACAACCAGACCCTTACCCTTTGGATATTACCTTTAATGATTATCTGCTTATAACCTGCCAGACCAATCTATATCTAACTATTTTTTTTAAATTTTATTTATTCACTTTACATCTCATTTACTGCCCTAGCTATACTACTCCTGGGCATATACCCAAAAGATGGTCCACGATCCCACAAAAACTCTGACTCAACTATGTTCATAGCAGCTTTATCAGCAATAGCCAGAAACTTGAAACAACCTAGATGCCCCTCAACTGACAAATGGATGAAGAAAATGTGGACATCTACACAATGAAATACTATTCAACTATTAAAAACAAAGACATCATGAATTTTGCAGGCAAATGGATGGAGCTTGAGAATATCATCCTGAGTGAGGTAACATAGACCCAAAAAGGACATGAATGGCATGTACTCACTTATAAGTGGACATTAGCCATAAAGTACAGGATATCCATGATAAACTCCATAGACCCAAAGATCCAAATATTAAAATATAATTACTTCCAGTATTTTTGAAATTTTAAATTGCTTTATATGTGTAAAAAATGATGGAGAAAATAAAAATAATTGTGATATATAAAAGTGTTCTGACTGCTTTCATTTTAATTTCATAAGCATAAAAGAAATTTATCTACATATATTTATGTAAAAACAAAGACACTTGACTTTTAATGTTATAATTATAAGAAAAATGCTTCAATTTATTGTGGTAGAAGCAGTAAAATTACGATGTGAGAAAAAACAAGCAAGCCAACTTTTAGAGGACTAATTCAGATCACTTAAGTAGCCTTACAAATAGTTGGCTTCTTATTTCCTTGTAATTTCATAGTATCAAAATACAACATGAGCACAGCAAGTTGGCAAAGTTACCAATTCTGTGTCCTAAGGTGTTTCTTCTGAGTATCACTGTCAAGTCACTACATAATTAATCTGACACGTCAGAATTCTCTGGATTGTGAGTTCTGGTGTGTGAGAAGTGACCTAATTTAGTTTGGAGAGTTACACAACATCAGACAGACAACCATTCTGAAAAATTTTTTTGTATTAGGAAGAACATCATCAGAAAGGATTTAACACATTTTTGATCAGCTATCCATATTGTAGGTATAAGTAACTTCTGAGAATATAAATGCTAGCTAAATAAAAAAAAGTCCTGCCACTAGAGGCTCAAGCCAGTGAGGTTTCTGCAGTGCACAAACTTTACCTGCGCCTGGGAGCATCTGGTGAGTCTGCAGGAGCAACCCCACGAGCGACAGACGCCAGGAATTCTTGCCTTTTCTGCTGCACAAGGCATGCTGCCCTGATGATCTTGTGTCGAGGTGTACGAAGATAAGGCCTATTGACTTTTTGGGCAAGGTCTTCAGTGACCATTTCTAGGTCTGTCTATAGAAAGAAGGAGAACAAGAGTCACAAGCTGAATGGGTTAGTAAACGCATACAAAGCACAGCTGGCTTCTTAGTCAAGTCAAATTCTTTTGAGGTCAGAAATTAAATTTTTAAATAATTTTTGGATGATTTTTACGTTATAAAAAGATGACAGTTTAAGTCATCAAAAATGCAAGAAGACAACATTTATTTGATAGACACTTATAAGAAGGCAGCGGGTACAAATCACCCAGTAGTGGAGTAAGTTACCACTTGGAAGAAATTTGTTATTGTCTTCGTTGAAAACAAAACAAAACAGTCCAGTCCAGTAGGGGAACTGCACAAGCTAGTACACAGCTGCTGGGATGCAGGCTGTGTATAAATGCTGAAGGATTCTAAGACAAAGCAAGACTATCATGACCTTGAAAAAATGTAGATTATAAATCAATAGAGGGCAGCTTAAAAGTGTAAAATGAAAATAGCAAGGAGGAAATTGTGGCTTCCAACTAGGAGTAGTTCTGTGAGGCCGGTGAGGCCAGTGACTAATGTCAGGGTCTCTGTTTTAAATATGTAACTTTCTGAATTGTACTTTTGAAATAAAATGAGAAGGTGAACTTTCTATTCAAATATGCAATATAGTTTGTTTCATTTCCTAAGATAAAGCCTCCATTTTTATATATTAAGAAATAGGCCACATTTGACCAGTTTGAAATAAACTAATGATGTAGAAATGTTGCACAGCTCAGAACTCACTTAAACTCATGCTGACAAATTTAAACACAAAGAAAATTTTTAGTTCATTAAGGGTAATTTTTCTTTATTTAAAGCCATTTAAAAATAAAAACAAAAGTGTTTTACTACTCATAAAGCCAAAACAATTTAAAATGGCATCTTACTTGCATTAGTTCAAAAATTTCTTTCTTTGTGCTTTTAGGTTCTAAGAAAAATCCATATGGATAAGAACACTTGAGGATTCGCCGAGTTTTTAGAAGAACGTGCACTGCATCTTCGATGAAAGTGGTATCTGGACAGCCTCCTTCAGCTACAAAGACATTAGGATGGTGTATGTTTTTGCAAAATACATACTTTGACCAAACTAAAAATCTAGAGACACACTCATACATGAAAGAAGAATTTGTATAAATGCCTTTGCTAAGCGGTTTTCTTAAAAAGAAATCTAATTATAATTACTCCCCACAGATAGTCAGTGCTGAGGAACAAGTGGTTAGCCAACGCTAAAAGCCATGAGGGAGAAAAAAGAATGCAAGAAGAATAAGGAAAAGGAGAGAAGAAGCTGTCTTAATAAAACAACACCAAGTTATTGTAACATTCTATTTTAAAACTAAGTAAAAAGAAATTAAGCTGTATAATCCAAATTGAAGTATTGCTGAAAATCAAATTCATACCTTTAGGAAGATACTACATACGCACATATAAACTGACAAGGAGCACCCCAATATATCTGTACGCACTATGTTTCTAGGTAGTGTCTCTACTAGGCTATAAAACACAAAGGGAGAGGAACACCCTTTGCCTCTCATTATAATACATGCTAGATGTGTAAGAAGCAGAGTGTTTCACTTTCCAATTGTTACATCTTTTAATTTTCAGCTTTACTAAGTTGCTTGGAACATTTAATATGAATAAAAGCAATAATTTGCACTTACTGAATGTTTATTGTATGTCAGACACATTTCTAACCATGGGGAAATACACATCTGAGACCTCCTTCAGCTTCACTGTGGACATCTCCTGAGTTTGTATTAGTACAGCAGAGTCATATAACCTCTAAAGTCTACAGAATGATAATTAATAGGATCACCAGGCCAGTAGTGCTGCCTCCACTTTAATCTATTTAACTTTTCTGTTGTCTTATTAGAAAACTTATTTTCACAAAAAAGAGGAGAGCAAATTATTTTATGAACTGAGACAAATATAACAGATCAGTTTTAGGTTTGAAATGTATTTTTAACATACAAATTATGAGTTCTTTAAAAATAAGTAAACCAGAGCTTATGTTCTGTGTTGTTGATGTGGATATTGTATCCCAATGATGATCAACACTCTGTCTGTATTTAGGAATTATTTAACCTCTAACTTTCGATTTGGAACTCACAAATTAGCTCCTTGCATGGCTTCGCTTCTAGAACTCAACTCTAGCAAACTCCTACCTGATGTCTGAAGCAGCTCCAGACACACCCTGCCCCTCTTGGAAGCTCTTTAGGTATCCATTCACTTTGGCAGCACTAGAGACCAGCAGTGGGCATAGAGAAGGAAAACTACAGTGTAGTTCTGTCTGCTAACAGCAAGGGCTGCATTAGGAGAAGCCTCATAGATACTAATCATATGCTAGCATGCACTCTGGGCCTAAGAGGACTCAGGACAATGTCAGAAGCAGCTCATGTGGATACTGTCCTTTTATAGGACACTACTGCCCTCTACCACTCAATTTACTTAGCAGATGCGTGCACACACAAACACACACACA
>NW_021626775.1:0-21618 GCF_004785775.1 Grammomys surdaster
CTCTCTCTCTCTCTCTCTCTCTCTCTCTCTCTCTCTCTCTCTCTCTCTCCATCCACGTATATCTGGATGACTTAAAAGCTGTAGTCCAAGCTAGTCCAATAATAGCTGTCTTCCAACAGAAGGTCCAAAAATGCATAAGTTTTTCACTCCACAGAGCTGGATGTCTCAGCTGTCTTTAGTAAGTCAGAATCCTGAAGAAGTAGGCTGTAATTCCTGCCAGTGGAGAACAGACTCACCCATGAAAGCAAGAAAGTAAAGATGAATTCTTCCTTCTTCCATGTCCTTTACACAGGCTGCTAGCAGAAGGTGTGGCCCAGATTAAAGGTGGGTCTTCCCACCTCAAAAGATGCAGATTAAAAATGGGTTATCTCACTTTGAATGGTTTAATTCAGAAAAAAAAAAGATCTCTCACAAGTGTGCCTAGCCATTTAGGTTTTTGTAAATTCCAGATGAAGTCAAGTTGACAACCAAGAATAGTCATCACAAGTCCATCCACTCCTTGTCACCTTGACAAACTATCATACCTCCTTATCTCATGCTTAATGTCCAAATGAACAATAACCAGGACATAATTACACCTAAGATGATATAACTATCCATGTAAAATCACAAACACATTACATATTCAAGCAGGTCATAAGTATGCCTAACATGATGTAACTACAACCACAAACATACATTTTAGAATAGGTGGCAATGTCCCTTGAGGAGCATGTTCATTTGGTATCTCAAAATTTAACCATTGTGGTTGAAGAGATGGCTCAATGGTTAAGAGCACTGGCTGTTCTTCCAGAGGACCTGGGTTCAATTCCCAGCACACACATGGCAGCTCACACCTGTCTGTAACTCCAGTTCCAGAGGATCCAACACCTTCACACAGACACACTCAGGCAAAACACCAACGCATATAACATAATGTTTTGAAACAGGGTTTTATTGTGTAGCCTTGGCTGTCCTTGACCTTACTCTGTAGATCAGGCTGGTCTCGAACTCACAGAGATCCACCTGGCTCTGTTTCCTGAGTGCTGGGATTAAAGGCATGCGTCACCACTGCCTGGCCATTGATATTCTCTTAATAGATGTTATACAACACAATAAAGAAAGCAAGGAAAGAAAACACAAATATCTGTACAAACACATTCTTAACAAAATACAAGACTCATGTCAACTATAATCCTCATGTCTGCAACTGGTCACGTGGCCTTATCTGGTATTTATAACTACCTTCCTCTACTGCCCATTCAGTATTTTCTCTGCCCTCAGCAAGCACTTTAGCAAGTTTTGGTTCTTCCCCTGGAGGAGGGACTCACATCTTCATTCCTAGGTGTCTGTGCCCTTTGTCATCATGCCTGGATTAGGTTTCCCATAGACTTTAATCATGGTAGCACCAAGAGATTCTCTAAAGGATCTCCTGAACTCCAGACATAATCACTCTTACCTCCAGTGTAGAGAAACAATCTGTTTCTCTTGGTAATCTGGATCAGTCACCCCTCCTAACAGTGTTACTCCTTTCTTAGCCTGTTGGCTTAAGGGTGTCAGAAGCCCAGAGTGGTGAGTGGGAAGTCTGAACTTCCAGTTCAATGGAATATCTGTTGTGGCTCCTGGTAGGAGTGCTCCCCGCTCTGGAATCAAAACTCGTAGGCCAGCAAAACTTATCGTCACAGGAATAAGAATCAACAATTTTTATAGTGGGTCACTAGGGTAGTAATGAACAGAACTTTTTCCTTTTCCACCCCCTTGATTCCTGGACCTGTGGATCCTGACTATGGCACAAATGGTATCATATACATGATGTTGATTCAAAGCATATATCATCTTCTGGAGAACTCTGCCCCAGTCCTCCAGGCTGCTGCCATCTAATTGGTACTGTGACTGTGTCTTCAAAAGGCCATTTAATCTATCAGACCAGATGCTTCAGGATGGTGGTTAAAAACAGTAAGCCCTGTGGATCCTATGATCATGGGCCCACCGTTACAATTCTCTGGCTGTAAAGTGAGGTCCTTTGTCAGAAGCAATACTGTGTGGAATACCATGACGGTGGATGAGAAATTCTGCAAGTCCACAGATGATAGTTTTAGTAGAAGCTTGCATTCAGGGAAGGCGAATCCACAACCAGAATAAGTATCTACTCCAGAAAGGATAAAGTGGTGTCTTTTCTACAGAGGAAGTGATCCAGTGTAGTAGACTTGCTACCATGTCCCTGGCTGGTCACCCTGGGAAGTGGTACTATATCTAGGTCTCAGTGTTGGGTCTCTGCTGTTGGCAGATCTGGCACTCAGAAGCAGCTGTAGCCAGGTCAGCCTTGGTGGTTGGCAGCCCATGTTGTTTGACATGGAGCATAGCAGCTCATGAATAACCTCCACCTCTACCACCATGGCCACTTTATTTACGGGCCCATTGCATCATGACAGAAATGGCTGAGGAGAGCTGCTGACTGTCCACAGAATCATATCTACTTGATCACTGAACTCCCCCTCTGCTGAAGTCACCCTTTAATGAACATTTACATGGGTCACAAGGACCGTCACATATTTTGTCCATTTGGAGAGATCTAGCCACACACTTCTTCCCCAGATGTCTTTCATATCAATTTTACAATCATGCTCTTTCCAGGTCCCTGTACATTCCATCAGTACATTAGGGTATGGCCCATGAAACAGAACACTTGCACATCTGGCCATTTTTCCTTCCAAACCAAATGTATGGCCATGCATACTGCCCACTGTGATGATTTCCCTTCAGTGGTGTCTTTCATAGTTGTTCCAGAAAAGGGTTGTGATACTCCAGATGTCCCCTTCTGGATGCTGCCTGAATAATGTACAGCATCATCAGTAAACTAGGCACTAGTCTTCGCATTGACTAGTCAGTCAGTCGATCTTGGCACACCTGAAGAGGTTGCAGGAGCATGCTTGACAGCAGATGGCATTGTAACAGAAGTAGAAACCATAGGCACTTAGGCAACTTCATGTAACTTGTTGTGCCTTCAGGACTTCCTCAGGTTCAATCACGCATATATCATATCCATTTGATAATAGGTCACTGCTGTGCATATCCTACTTTATGAATTAGTGGATCGGATAATACCCAGCTTGGGTTTTATTTTCCATCCTTGGATATTCATCTGGGTTACCAAAGTGGTTTCTATCTCCTGTTCACTTAGTTCAATCATTGTAATATTAAGATAGTGAACCAGTGAGATATTTTGTGGAAGAGACAATCAAGATCCCTTCAAACTAAGTTATGACACAGCAGAAGAGTTAATGTCCCTCGAGGGATACATATTAACGGTAAAGGTATACTACAGGCTTTGCCAACTGAAAGCAAATTTCATCCAGTGGTCTTTATGGACAGGTACCAAGAAAAAAGGCATTTGCCAGATCAATGGCTGTGTACCATGTACCAGGAGATGTGTTAATCTGCTCAAGCAAGGACACCACATCTTGTATAGAAGGTGTAACTGGAGTCACTCTCTGACTGAATTTTCGATAGTCAAGTGTCATTCTCCATGATCCATCAGTCTTCCGCAATGGCCAGATAGGAGAGTTAAAGGAAGATGTGGTGAGAACCACACCCCTGCATCTTTCATGTCCTTGATGGTGGCATTAATTTCTGCAGCTCCTCAGGGATGTGATACTGTTATTGATTCACTCTATATTTTGAGTACCAGGGACAACTCTAAAGGTTCTCATTTAGTTTTTCCAGACACAATAGCCCTCCTTCCATGGATCAGGGAACAAATGTGAGAATTACAACTTCTAAGTGTGTTTATCCCGCAGTTACCTTTGTTAAAAGGCTGTAAGTCCCTATAGTGAAGAACTGGAGCGAGGCTAACAGTAAGCTTTTAGGTTTATTAAGGTCCTTCCTCAGGAAAACCTGTCTCCTCATTCAAGGGGTTCTGGGTCTGCAAACTAGCTCAAGTTTAGAAATTGGTTCATGGGCTGAGATTCCCTTTTGCCATGGTCTAATGGAGCCTTTCTTTTCTTTGAGAAAAAAAAAAAACACAAAAATGCAGTAGGCTCCTTTTCATGCTTGCAAACACCATGGTTGATTAGCTAGTACCAAAGGCCCACACAAAGCATGCCGCCATAAAAATCGCTTTGCCTTGTGCTGGCCAGTGGTTTTCCTCCTGTGGGTTGCAATCCCTTTGGGGGTCAGATGACCTTTTCACAGGAGTCGCCCAAGACCACCAGAAAACAAGTATTTCTGTAGGTCTTAGGAACTGAGCCACTGTTCCTTTGTCTCCAGGGGTCTGGCCACATGTGGAGACGCCACTTGGAACTGAATGAAAGGGTTGCAGCATTAGGAAGGCTGAGAACCACTGGGGTCAGGCCGTTATGAACATGCTTTGTCTGTGGCACCCATTACAGTAACTACAGCCATCTTGCCTTTGTTGATTAATGCTGCCACTCTGGGGCCAAGTCAAACCCACTGCACTTAAGTCATCCAACCGATGAGCAGTGTCTCCGGTAGAAGTCTGGCACGAGGAAAAGGCAACCACAAAGCGCTGCAAATGTGTTGGTAACACTGTCACCATTACAGGCTCAGTGAAGGGCATGTCTTGTGGGCCTTCCCATCATGGAGGATGAGATTTTACACAGCGCACCGACTCTGGGATTACAATTTTCCTGAGTCTTAAAATCCCTTCATCAATACTAAGCCAGGGGGACAACAGCCATTTCCAGTTCTTCAGTAGGCCATCTTTTGACAAATGCTTCAGGCCACCATTCACACAAACTTCTGGCATTAAAAGAAAAAAACAAAAGTGTGTGACTTTCCATATCAAACCTAGAATCTCCACTCAGTGGACCCAGATCAAGGAACTCAATTTGATCCAGTTTTGTTCTCTCCACCATTATCCCACAGCAACCCATTCCTATACATACTCCCTAGACGTCTGCTCTGAGTGTCTGCAATCATTGACCTCTTTTGTAGTCTAGCTCACTTTATTGTCGGCTATAATTTCCATTTCCCCTCTAGAGGCTCGCTTTGCCTTAAGTCTAGTTATAGATCCAGAGCAACTATTGGTGGGCCCTGAGGGACATCAGTATTGTCTGCTATTCCCTTCAGAGAAAGTCACTGCTGGTTTAACAGACAATGAAGGATTCTTTCCTCAGTCAAAGGTGAGATTTCAGGGGATGGGGTGTGAATATATCTTCTGCTGAGGGTGGAGACACTATTTCCTCAGGTGAGGTAAACCCTTGAGAATCTGAGGGTTCCAAGTTCTCAGCCTCAGTGGGTCCTCCCACATATTCCCATACCAAGTTACACGATCCCATTCTTTAACAACGAATGCCCTCATTTTAACCACTGACTCCCTCGGAGGCTGTGACTTAAATTCTTCCTGGAATTCAGTCAGTCTTATAACAAGGGCTTTGGTTTGATTTTCTGCAATTTGAATCCTATGGATGCTGAAAAGATGATTCTCTTCCAGAGCTCAATTCTCACAATTGGCAAATCAGGATAATCAAACTCACTTGTTTCCTTAAGTTTGTAAACTAGCTCAACCATCCCTAAGTTTGGGCAGGAATGCTTGATGTGTGGGAGCAGGTTCCTGGATGGAGAGTTTATGCTCACCAGGAAGGAGAAACGTAGCAGGTATAGCTAAGGTTGGGCTTTTGTTTCTTGACTTTCTTGAAACTGTGGGCACCAGGCACCACATGTGGTCCACATACATACATACATACATACATACATACATACAGTCAAAACACATATAAAATAATAGAAATAAACCAACAAAAGTGAGTATATTTCCAGTTGACATTCCAACATGGCTAAGCGAAGTCTCACAAGGCTTCTTAGATGAAGAGCTACAGGCAAAGAATGGCTGCTGAGGGAGGAAAAATCACTCTTCTCCAGGAATAAGCCCCCAACAGGTTATCCAATCTGGAACAGTCAGCCCTAAACACATCTGCATGTAACAAAATGGAGCCAGTGATTGTATTCTACATACGTGTGCATCTAAGAATAAAAGTTAGAGGTCATGAATTGGAGGGAGACACATGGGAGGAGATGGACAGGGTCCATCCTCCTCAGTGAGGGACAGTGTGACCTGGCGTTCCTGTGCTACACTATGGGTGGCTGACACATCCTCAGCTCCTGAAATGGACATGTTTTTGGAGCATGTTCTGTAATGGGGAAGGAGAAGCTATAGGTCCCGAGTAGGTGGGGTCCTGTGGGCAGTCCAGTGTAATGTGTCCTCACCATCTGAATGGATAACGAAACTGTTTCACAGCAGTCTCAAACACACAGAGGTGTGGGCAGACAAGGAGTTCACACAGCTATTATCTTGTGCTCTTCTGCCCACTCTTGTGCATTTGTCTCTTAACCTGTTTAGGAGCCGATGTCTCGTGCAGGGTAGCACTCGTGCACGAAGCACCCAGTGAGGTAAGAGACTAGGAGATACAGAAAGCCTAACAACTCTCTCAAATTAGTTTCAAAGACTGAAGAATAATTCCTTCAAAAGCTTGGCTGTCAACTACCTTTGTCAATTATAAGCAGAATTGAGTGAATACCACAAGAGCCTTTTTGTGTGTGTGGGGGTTTCTTTACTACCTGTTGCAAGGGTCAATGGCCAATACTGAGGAAAAGAGAAAACAAACTGGAAACCGACCTGCTCCTAAAATAACAGGACGTCTAGGTGAGAGCCACTGCCGCCTCTCTAGAAACCTCATCTGCTGCCTCTGAGGAGGTTACAGGAACTGACAGGGCAGCAGGCTGAAGAGAAGACCCAACAGTTACAGACTGGCTGGACGCAGAGAAGAAAGGCAACAGCCTAGCACAGGAACAGGCTTTCCCTAGGTCAGCCCCCAACCCCACCCCACCCCACCCTTGCCTGTGTTTCAAGGTTTCATTCTTTGGAGAGAGACTAATTGTTTTTAAATGACTGAACTTCATTAAGTATCAGGTTTCAATTCCTGAAGGGCCAGGCAAAAGGATATCTATGTCTAAAACGAGAAGGAGACTAGAGGCTGCACCACACACTGAGGCAGGACTCGGAAGGTGGATGGACACTGGAAGTTGTTTCAGATCCACATGATGACAGGCTTAGATAAGGCAATGGTGAGGGACGCAGCGGCCTGGATGTGTGTGCACTGAGGTGGGCTGCCGAGGGCTGTGCTCACCAGAAGGCAGAGAATGAGGTGGTGAGAAGCATGACATTTTATTCATATGGCATACATTTCTTCCTCCCAATTCCACAAAATAGGTCTGGAAGTTCTGTATTACTTTTTCTCTGTTTGATTCCAAGGAAATCATAACATATTCCTCATAAAACTATAGAAATGAAAATGAGCACTAAATTCATAATTTTAACATACTGTTATCAAACGAAATCAGATTTATCAAATTTCTTAATTTTAATACATGTCATAGTGAAATCAAATTTACCTCTGGGGTATACAATTTTCAGCAAATGGGCTACTGTAAAAATATTAGGCACTATTCAATTACATAACAGAACCAAATTAATACTGTCATATTGGAGGGTATTTAATATAAAGCAAGATTTGCTTCCTAATTAGTTTTAAATGAAATTTATAATTTAATGAGACAAAATGGAAATAGTTTAAGTAATAAATGTTTAATCAAAGAATTTTACATATTATTAACAGCATTCATTTGGCCAAACATCTACAGGTCTGTAGAATCCTACTGTATATAAAGTGGGAATGTATCAAGTATAGACTATGAAAGTGCAAATAACAAGTCAAGATTAGATTAACTTTTTTTACATTATAAAATTAACTTGTTTACAAAATAGGCTTTGCCAAACTTTATTACTGAATTGGAAAGTCAACGACTGTGTTGTTTTTAAAATATGTACCAAGGAAATACAAACTGGATAACCCTAGTTTTTCACACTCAGGAACCCAGCACATCATAACAGGCACTGCACAAGGTGAAGGAACAGGAGCCCCGCACCCATGGATCTCTGCAGGCACCCCTCCTCTGCATGTATATACACCTCCTCCACAGGAATCCCCCTCCTAGCCACTGGGTACTCACTCTCCCCCCCACGGCTGTGCTAGATCCCTCTAGGGATGCAAGTGCTTTCTACTGGAAAAGTTACAGCCTGGTCTAGAAGTTTTAAGGTATTCATATTTTTAATCCAAATAAAAAATCCTTTAATGGACTATTTTAGTTTAATATACAGTAATACACTGTAGACAAAGTTAGCATTTCCCCCCACTAACTTTAATAGGGATTCATATCAATGTCGTGATAACTGGAGAAAAAAAACCCATTGGGACTCTTGATATCCATGAACAATTACCAATTAAATCCTCAAGTACAATGTCTTCTTGGCCAGATGAAATCAAAGTACATGAATATTTCAAAAACAAAGTTTGAAAAAGAGGTAATGAAAAGTGATAGTTGTGGATACCAATATTAAAGACAATCTTTCACTTGGCCGAGGACTTCCCTGTACACACTTAGCATAGAGATTTTGGTTTCTGGTAACAATGTGGCAAAGCACTCCAGGAGCACTCCTTGGATCTATGTTGCTTATGTTATGCTAGCTTCAATAATGTAAGTACAAGAGCCATTCCAACAGTTTACTCTAGTTTAATTACACACTGGACCACTGTATCGTAATTACAACTAAGACCAGTATTTCTTCACAGTAGGACACTGATAACTAGGAGGCTGAGTTTTCAATACTAAACAGTGATCAAACAGCAAATGAGTATTGCGCAAGAGAACAAACACAGTAGCATTTGCTATCTAGGCAAACGAACTGAACACTTAGTTGTCATAGTTACTGTAAAAGCAAGGCCATGGGTGGTTTCATGGAGGTCTTTGCAATTCATAGCATAGTTACTTCAGAAAGACATTGAGATTGGAATTACTGACTTACTTAACTGGCAACTATCCGTTTAGGTTAGGCAAAGGCACGGTAACATGTTGTGTAGGATGTTGTATTGAATTTTTTAATAACTGTGGGATTTACTGTAACTCATGAAAACTCCAGTTTTTCTATGTTATAAAACACCATTAAAAGTAATTGCACCCGTTAGTAATTAGAATGCACTGTAAAACTGTGAAAACAAAGAACTATGATTGCACTTCCAATAAAGTGTCTCTTAAATACAGCACCGCTGTTGCTAATCAACTGTATTTTAATATTAAAATAAACTGTTTTAACAGCAGCATTAGCTTTAGTTTACTTAAGCTACAGGCTACATTTATTTAAATGCAGTCTCCATGGCAACAAAAGCCCATTAATTTCTGGACAGTTACTGTTACCGGGTGGCACCTTTTACTCCCGAGCACACTGACACTGCCCTGGAGCACACCAGGAAGCAGCACACCTACCCGCCCTGTCAGTCAGCGCATGAGTCAGAGTTTGGCACAATTGGACTGTGAAGAGACATGAGAAGGAATCTTTCATCATGTGAAACAGAAACTACTCACACTGGTAGATGCAGCACTAAAAGCAGCACGGACACCTCAGCTCACACTGCTTGGACAACAGGAGGGAAGAAGGCCCCTGGAGATGAGACAGACACTGAAGACACGTGATCAGAACTGTCTGGCCCAACTTCTACAATAAAAAAAACCTCTTCATTTCTATGAAAAAGAGGAAGCCATGTAAGGAATAAAGAGGAAGCTTTTGATTGAAATGGTCAACTTAAGTACTGCCAACTCTAGGCTAGACAGAGCGCTGCATTCTCTTAGAATGTGGGTGTCAACCCATTCATTCCATGTGTTTTCTCCTGCTCTTTTTTGACACTAAAAAGGGGGATAGACACAAAAGAAATTCCCTGTAAGGTTAAACTTGACACTGCAGCTATCATCTGAGGGAACCCCTCTGCATTCAACTCTAACATCAGTGGTTTATAACCGAGTTCAAATTAAGTGCATTAAAGTCTCTCTAAAGCATACTCCACCTCCCAGACCCCTGTACTATGATTCACCCGGAGAGCAAATGTGTGCAATTCATACTGAATGTACTTGCTCGAGCCAGTCGCTTGAGGTCTGAGGGGTTTGACTGACACCATCTGGCCCGTCCCCCCTGCTCACTGCCTCATTACTACTGTCACCAGCTTGAGACAACTCTTCCCCGGCCAGAGTATTCTCTTCCAGAGGATTTTCTCCCATCTGGGTTCTTTTCCCTTCATGATCAGCAGCATCTTTGGACACTGAGTCTTCTGGCGGCACCAGCTCCATGTCCCTCACACCTTCAGACCCATCTCTTGAACAGGGAGGATGAGGCTCAGCACTCGTCTCTGTGGTTACTGCTGGAGGAATCAGGGCGATACTCTGAGGGTTCATGTCATGAAACCAAGCCATAATATTGCCAAGAAGATTGTCATTGGCACTGGGGTCCTGGCCAGCTGAGTCAAGGTCACTGGAAGAGGGACAAAAATCACTTCTTGTCTCACTGAGAGGGCGTGAACTCAAAGTGTCAGTTGAAAACGGGTCACTGTCTGCTCCTAGTCTCATGAGGCTGTCACCAAGTTCCAGCAGCTCAGAGCTGCTCAGCGCAGCCCGAGGACTATCTGTGCTCCGAGTCACAGAGTCCAGTCGGGAAGGTAAAGATGTGCCTATGGCTCCTAGGGATGCTTCACTGCTAAGGAAGTCTCTGGTTTCTTCATCGATGGCCAGCCCAGACTCTTGCAGTGACAATTGTATGGCAAGGAGTATGTTGGGATCATCTTCATCCAAGGAACTCAGAGCCTGAGGTGACAGAAAGTATAACCACTTTAAAAAATCCAATCACATTTATCTGTCTTCTTTTATCAGATAATACAACTACTTTTAATTCTACAAGTTATTTTACATATTTAAATCTTACAATTTTCTCCTTGCCTTATAAATATGAAATACCAGAACCCATTTGTACCCTATCCTTGAAACAAGACTTCTACCCCAGAAAGAACAAGGAGACCAGCGAAAGAAAGCACAGGGCAGAGGAGCAGAGGCATGGCACCGGCTGCTGCCGGCTGCCGAGACTACCTGAAGAGAGTCCTGGTTTGCAGAATGACTGGCAGGGCTGTAGTCACGCAGGGAAGAGCTGTGCAGAACACTCATAGATGCAGAGCTTACCACGGATGCACCAGGCCTGCGGCTGCTGCCCCCCTCTGGTAGATCTGTTTGAAAACAAGTGGCACCACAGACAATTCAGTTGTCTCCATGCACCTATAAACTGAGAGCCTTTCTTTCAGTTCCTGGGGAAGCACAGCTTCGCATCCACGTCCCTCTCGTTTCTTGCATTTTCAGCAGGACTGTGTGACAGTAAGCAACAGCAGCTATCTAGTACGACCATCTCAAAGCCGCGTCTCTACAGCTTTCAGTAATTCTCGGTCTACTACCCAGCCCTCTTTCCTAAGTCACAATGAATGGCAGTGTTTGTGTCTTCAGATTTCATAACATTAAAGAGTTCTGGAACTGTAATAGCCTCAAGAACCAATCTGTAGGCCAATTGATCCTGATATTACAGTCTAGGCATGTTTAATGAAAAACTTAACACTTAAAAGTCAAATAATTAAAATAGTCCTGTTTTTAAGACTGGCTCTGGGAAAGGTAAGGCTCTGATACCCTGGGGCACAAGAGTCTTTTACTTATTGCATTCTAATCTGGTAGGATGCCTCGTACCTTGTTTTTGAATGCAGAGAAAATGTTCCAAGCATAACATAATGATACTGACTTTAAGGTAAGTGAAGATGGAGATGGTCAGTGCCTTGATTTAAATGACACAGCAGAGATGGGTGTAATACCCTGGGACATCCCTACTTCAGTCACTAACTCCCTGCTTTGCTTTTCTTTTAGACAATAGAGGCATCTCTACATCTATGGTAAACCCAAACTGCAAATTCACAAACACTGACAACTGATAGTTTTAAAAATAAACTCAAAAGATTAAGAGAAAAAAATGACACCCATTGTCCCAGGAGCTCACCGAAAGTGCTTTCGCTTGGTTCATCGGGGTCTGTAGGATTACTGAGCAGGCTATGCACATCTCCTCGACGGCGCTGCTGTCTGTGCCTCCTCCGATACTGAAATTCAGCATATTCCTGCATAAACCAAAGGTTATAAAATACAGGAGAGCATGCAAATTGTAAAAATGCAACTAAAACTAAACACACTTTCTTTAGGAGAAAAAAAAGTGTGATTTTATATACATACTATAAAATTACTTGCTTTAGAAAAGGAAACTTCAAGTTTAGCCAAGCAAAAGAAATAAAGAAGAAAGCAAAATACAAGATTTCTAGTAGTCACAGGTGCTACTAGGGATAATTGTAAGCTCCAGAGCTAGATATAACTGCTACTTCCATGGTCTTGTTATGTAAAAATTACAATTTGTACCACAACCATCTTCCTAGATGTTAGGCTCTCTGGGGGTCTAGTTTTTAAAGAAGTATGTGTGGGGAGGGACAGGAAGGGGGAACAGAAGCAGAAAAATGGCAGAAAACCCAGATGACAGACACACTGCTCCGTACTTGCCAGACAACTGAGCTGCCTTTGTGACTACTACATATCAACTCAAAAGTCAAAAGACTTGCTGAACGAAGCCCGTTACACACTGGCTTTCAAATGCACACAGAGTTCCCCTTTCTCAGCCAGTGCCCAGTTCTACTGCAACACAGAGTATTTACAACTTAGCATTTGGAAGGAGACAGACTAAAATAGGTGTCTGTATGTTTGATTTACATTTGTGGTAATAGTTTACAGTAGGTTTGTTACTACCAAAGGCTATGATCTCAGAGTATCTCCTACAGATTTCAGTAACAGGAAGTGAGAGTCAAAGAGAGGCCAGGATGTATGGCAGCAGACTTTTGAGAATCATGGTTGAATCTTTCAAGGTTAAATTTGAGAATTCTCGCTTGGGCAAGGATAAACCCAGTTACTTATGGCAAAAGTACCAGAAGTAAGAGGAATCAGGTTATATATTATAAAACTTTCACACTTTACTGATCTGGACAAATCAATCTCTCTATCTTTATCAATCTAATCCTGTTTGTCCATCCATCCATCCATCCATCCATCCATCCATCCATCCATCCTTCCATCCTAATTTAACCTATCTGTGTGGTTGGAAATTGAACACAGGGCCTAAGCCTAAGCCTAAGCCTAAGCCTAAGCCTAAGCCTAAGCCTAAGCCTAAGCCTAAGCCTAAGCCTAAGCCTAAACCTAAGCCTAAGCCTAAGCCTAACCCTAACCCAAGCAGACCCTGCCACTGAGCTCCAGCTCTACCCCATCCTTAGCTGTCTTTAAGCTTCAGCATCTGTTTAGCTACAAGTCAGTAAGTGAAGTGCCCTGCTGCATCACACAGGTTCTTTAACATTCCCTCCCCCCCCACCCCGAGCTGGGGCATCATTTCCTCTTTTCCTGGGGATGGATCCTTGACACTGTTGTGTTTTTCCTGGGGATGGATGCTTGACACTGTTGTGTTATCATGGCTCACAGGATTAGTGCAGACATCACATTTTTAAAGGCAAAGACAGAAGGGGAATTTACCTCAACGAAAGGCTCATTCTTAAGGAGCACATGCTTAACTTCTAGAAGACCCAATGCAGTGCAAAGCTATTCTGAGTACATAAACTTCTACTGATTATTTGCCATTTGAGAAAGAAAACTTGTTCTGTTTCTAGCTATTCCCACAGAAAACCCCGAGTGTCATTCTGACAGGGTGCAACATGCTCAGAATATTTTTTAATCAAAAAACTGTCTGAAAATTGCCAAGGAATCCTTAGATTTTCAAGTGAGCACGTGAAGGGACAGGATGCTTCCGATGGTGTGAGAATAATAAGGTCAAGAGAAGATGAAGAAAACAAGAGAAACCCTATGAGGTCACAGGGAATGCTGTAAGATGCTTTGTTTCAAGATTATGCTCTTTGCATTAGGCCCACCATTTTAAAAGCAATAGAAAACACATGTTCATGCCTGCCACAGATTCCACCAATCAGTTTAGAGAGACCATGACAAAATTAACTTCAGTGAAAAAATGTAAACTCAACCTTAAAATCTTTGGTATTTGACAACATCATGTCATTTCCTGTATTCTAATCTAAGGCAAAGAACTAATTTAAAAATATTTAATATTGGTAGTACTTGAGATGGTTAAATATACAGAATTTGAAAGTTTCAATTTGTGCTAAGTTTTTAGACAAGTATTTAGTATACATTTTAAAAAGCAAATTATTTTTGTCAAATACTTTTTTGAAGCAAGAGCCTTACTAGGTAGCCCCAGTTGGTACTAAACCTGCTATGTAGACCAGGTTGGCCTCAAACTTATGGTGATCTCCCTGACTCTGCTTTCCTAGTGCTGTGTTACTGATGTATGTTACTCTGCCAGCCATAGAAAGACATAGCATACACAAACTTATGGGACACAATGAAAGCAGTACTAAGAGGAAAACTCATAGCACTAAGTGCTCTCTTAAAGAAATTGGAGAGATCCTACACTAGCAACTTAACAGCACACCTGAAAGGCCTAGAACAAAAAAAATTGCAAACACATGTACCAAAGAGGAGCAGATGGCAGGAAATAGTCAAACTCAGGGCTGAAATCAACCAAATAGAAACAAAGAGAATGATATATAGAATCAACAAAACCAAAAACTGGTTCTTTGAGAAAAATCAATAAAATAAATCAAGCCCTAGCCAAACTAACTAAAGGACACAGAGGCAGTATCCAAATTAAAATCAGAAATGAAAAGGGAGACATAACAACAGGAACTGAGGAAATTCAAAAAATCATCAGATCCTACTACAAAAACCTATACTCAACAAAACTGGAAAATCTAGATGAAATGGATGATTTTCTAGACAAATACTACGATTGCCAAAGTTAAATCAAGAGCAGATAAATTATCTAAACAGGCCCATATCCCCTAAGGAAATAGACGAAGTCATTAAAAACCTCCCAAACAAACAGCCCAGGACTAGATGGTTTTAGTGCTGAATTCTACCAGACCTTCAAAGAAGAGCTAATACCAACACTCCTCAAACTATTCCACAAAATAGAATCATTCTATGAAGTCACAGTTACTCTGATACCTAAACCACACAAAGACTCAACAAAGAAATGGAACTTCAGACCAACTTTGCTTATGAATATCGATGAAAATACTCAATAAAATTCTAGCAAACTGAATCCAAGAACATATCAAAACCATCATTCACCATGATCAAATAGGGTTCATTCCAGGGATGCAAGGTTGGTTCAATATACGAAAATCCATTAATGTAATCCACTATAAACAAATTCAAAGATAAAAAAACATAAGATCATCTGATTAGATGCTGAAAAAAATTTTACAAAATACAATCTCTTCATGTTAAAAGTATTGGAGAGATCAGGAATTCAAGGCCCATACCTACACATAATAAAAGCAATATACAGCAAACCAAAGACCAGTATCAAATTAAATGGAGAGATTTAATTTAATTTAGCAATCCCACTAAAATCAGGGACTAGACAAGGCTGCCCACTCTCTCCCATATCTATTCAATACAGTAGCTAGAGCAATTAAACAACAAAAGGAGATCAAAAGGATGCAAATTGGCAAAGAAGTCAAGGTATCACTATTTGCAGGTGATATGATAGTATACATAAGTGACCCCAAAAATTCTACCAGAGACCTTCTACAGCTGATACACAACTTCAGCAAATTGGCTGGATATAAAATTAAATAAGTAAGTAGCTTCCTTTTATACAAATGATAAACGGGCTGAAAAAGAAAATAGGGTAATAACACCCTTCACAATAGTCACAAATAATGTAAAATAACTCTAACCAAACAAGTGAAAGATCTGTATGACAAGAACTCTCTCAAGAAAGAAACTGAAGAAGACCTCATGGATTGGTAAGATTAACATAGTAAAAATGGCCATCCTACCAAAAGCAATCTACATATTCAATGCAATCCCATCAACATTCCAACACAATTCTTCCCATAGGGAGACCAGCAGTCTCATCTAACCTGGACCCCTGAGATCTCTCAGACACTGAACCATCAACCGGGCAGCACACACCAGCTGATCTGAGCCCCTTTCCCCCACATACACAGCAGAGGGCTGCCAGAGTCTGGACTCAGAAAAGATGCACCTAATTTAACCTTTGAGAGACTTGAGGTCCTAGGGACTGGGAGGCTTGGCAAGGTGGGGAGTAGGTAGGGGGTAGGGACATCCTCTTAGAGACGGGGTTGGGGGGGGGGAGAGAGAGGAATGGGATGAGGAACTATCGAAGGGCAGACCAGGAGGGGGATAATGACTGGACTATAAAAAAAAGATTAAAGAGAAATATTTAAAAAAGGACACAGTTATATATGCTAATAAGCCCAAAGATGTTAGGACTCTAAGTCAAAACTGCAAGACAACACATAAACAACTGTGAACTGAGAAAGGCTTTATTCTTTGCTAAATTATGTTAATGACTTAAAGAATAAAGTTTATTTCTTAAGGTAGAAAATTTCCACATCCCCTAAACTGTAATGATGTGATACCAAAATAGTAAGCCCAGAATCAGTAAATTAAAGAATAATTTGTTTTATAAGAATTATTTTATTATAAATATACTGTTATTTATTACATATTAATTATTTAAACTTCAAGTGTGTTTAAATTGCCTTATATTCTTCAAGCACAAACTCCTGTCACTATTTCTTGCATATATCTAAATTACCAAGCCTCTAGGTGATTGAAGCAGCAGCAGCAGCTGAGATGAGACAGCAGCTGATTTAAACAAGCCATAGGCATTCCTGGTAGTCATTACTTTCATGGTTTTTCAGTTTCAAAACACAAAGATCAGCAAAAGTTTCACCATCTGTCCTCTTCTTTATAAGAATTAAAGGATATCAAATGCCATTTTATAAAGCACAAAGGAAAGAGAAATTAAAATAATTGTTAAAACTATTTTAAAATCAGCTACAACAGTGGCCATGGCAATTTAAATATGAGAAAACAGCTGCAGACTGAGGTTTTTGCTGGGTCTTAGAATATCCACTGCTCTACAGTGTCCATATGTTCTTTTATCAAACCAGCTGTGCTGGTGCGTGCATACATTCCCAGCACTCAGGAGGCAGAGGCAGGCAGATCGCTGTGTTAGAGGCCAGCTTGGTCTGCAGAGGGAGTTCCAGGACAGCCAGGGCTCCATAGAAAAACCTGGTCTGGACTCCCCCTCCTCCACTGCACCCCCTCACCCCCTGTGCTGTACACCAGGTTTATTAATAAAAACAGGGCAGAATCTTGTAAGTCTCAAGGGCAGCAGAAAGCAAGAAAGCATCTCTACACAGACACCACTCCTGTGAGGCTTTCTACCTTGGAAAACAATGACAAGAAATTCACCTCAGGTTGTGGCAGTAACCTCAAGAAACTTAATGTGTTTAGATTAAAAGAACATTACAATTACACATTTCTAATAAATATAATTTAAATCTCTATTACAAACTAGAAGACATGTTCCAAAAATTCATGCTGTCAATCTGACTAAATTCTATTTAGTAAGTAATAGCACTGAATGGGGAATGCACTAGTAGACTCCAATACAAGAGAGCTGCATGCAGGACCTGCAGAGGGCATTGTTGCTACAAAGGGGAGAGATAGCATCATTGGCCTCAGAGGATTTAGAATAGGCTAGGGTGCAAATGCAAGCAGGATTGCATGAAGAAAAAAACCATGAAGACAACCCAAACCCCAGAAAAACAATTACCTCAGGTGATGCAAATCCTAAATATTCCCAATCCCATGTTCCACCGGCAAAGCTACAAAGAAATTAAACATACTGTTTGATTCATTATCAGTACTGCAAGTATACAACCAGACCCTTACCCTTTGGATATTACCTTTAATGATTATCTGCTTATAACCTGCCAGACCAATCTATATCTAACTATTTTTTTTAAATTTTATTTATTCACTTTACATCTCATTTACTGCCCTAGCTATACTACTCCTGGGCATATACCCAAAAGATGGTCCACGATCCCACAAAAACTCTGACTCAACTATGTTCATAGCAGCTTTATCAGCAATAGCCAGAAACTTGAAACAACCTAGATGCCCCTCAACTGACAAATGGATGAAGAAAATGTGGACATCTACACAATGAAATACTATTCAACTATTAAAAACAAAGACATCATGAATTTTGCAGGCAAATGGATGGAGCTTGAGAATATCATCCTGAGTGAGGTAACATAGACCCAAAAAGGACATGAATGGCATGTACTCACTTATAAGTGGACATTAGCCATAAAGTACAGGATATCCATGATAAACTCCATAGACCCAAAGATCCAAATATTAAAATATAATTACTTCCAGTATTTTTGAAATTTTAAATTGCTTTATATGTGTAAAAAATGATGGAGAAAATAAAAATAATTGTGATATATAAAAGTGTTCTGACTGCTTTCATTTTAATTTCATAAGCATAAAAGAAATTTATCTACATATATTTATGTAAAAACAAAGACACTTGACTTTTAATGTTATAATTATAAGAAAAATGCTTCAATTTATTGTGGTAGAAGCAGTAAAATTACGATGTGAGAAAAAACAAGCAAGCCAACTTTTAGAGGACTAATTCAGATCACTTAAGTAGCCTTACAAATAGTTGGCTTCTTATTTCCTTGTAATTTCATAGTATCAAAATACAACATGAGCACAGCAAGTTGGCAAAGTTACCAATTCTGTGTCCTAAGGTGTTTCTTCTGAGTATCACTGTCAAGTCACTACATAATTAATCTGACACGTCAGAATTCTCTGGATTGTGAGTTCTGGTGTGTGAGAAGTGACCTAATTTAGTTTGGAGAGTTACACAACATCAGACAGACAACCATTCTGAAAAATTTTTTTGTATTAGGAAGAACATCATCAGAAAGGATTTAACACATTTTTGATCAGCTATCCATATTGTAGGTATAAGTAACTTCTGAGAATATAAATGCTAGCTAAATAAAAAAAAGTCCTGCCACTAGAGGCTCAAGCCAGTGAGGTTTCTGCAGTGCACAAACTTTACCTGCGCCTGGGAGCATCTGGTGAGTCTGCAGGAGCAACCCCACGAGCGACAGACGCCAGGAATTCTTGCCTTTTCTGCTGCACAAGGCATGCTGCCCTGATGATCTTGTGTCGAGGTGTACGAAGATAAGGCCTATTGACTTTTTGGGCAAGGTCTTCAGTGACCATTTCTAGGTCTGTCTATAGAAAGAAGGAGAACAAGAGTCACAAGCTGAATGGGTTAGTAAACGCATACAAAGCACAGCTGGCTTCTTAGTCAAGTCAAATTCTTTTGAGGTCAGAAATTAAATTTTTAAATAATTTTTGGATGATTTTTACGTTATAAAAAGATGACAGTTTAAGTCATCAAAAATGCAAGAAGACAACATTTATTTGATAGACACTTATAAGAAGGCAGCGGGTACAAATCACCCAGTAGTGGAGTAAGTTACCACTTGGAAGAAATTTGTTATTGTCTTCGTTGAAAACAAAACAAAACAGTCCAGTCCAGTAGGGGAACTGCACAAGCTAGTACACAGCTGCTGGGATGCAGGCTGTGTATAAATGCTGAAGGATTCTAAGACAAAGCAAGACTATCATGACCTTGAAAAAATGTAGATTATAAATCAATAGAGGGCAGCTTAAAAGTGTAAAATGAAAATAGCAAGGAGGAAATTGTGGCTTCCAACTAGGAGTAGTTCTGTGAGGCCGGTGAGGCCAGTGACTAATGTCAGGGTCTCTGTTTTAAATATGTAACTTTCTGAATTGTACTTTTGAAATAAAATGAGAAGGTGAACTTTCTATTCAAATATGCAATATAGTTTGTTTCATTTCCTAAGATAAAGCCTCCATTTTTATATATTAAGAAATAGGCCACATTTGACCAGTTTGAAATAAACTAATGATGTAGAAATGTTGCACAGCTCAGAACTCACTTAAACTCATGCTGACAAATTTAAACACAAAGAAAATTTTTAGTTCATTAAGGGTAATTTTTCTTTATTTAAAGCCATTTAAAAATAAAAACAAAAGTGTTTTACTACTCATAAAGCCAAAACAATTTAAAATGGCATCTTACTTGCATTAGTTCAAAAATTTCTTTCTTTGTGCTTTTAGGTTCTAAGAAAAATCCATATGGATAAGAACACTTGAGGATTCGCCGAGTTTTTAGAAGAACGTGCACTGCATCTTCGATGAAAGTGGTATCTGGACAGCCTCCTTCAGCTACAAAGACATTAGGATGGTGTATGTTTTTGCAAAATACATACTTTGACCAAACTAAAAATCTAGAGACACACTCATACATGAAAGAAGAATTTGTATAAATGCCTTTGCTAAGCGGTTTTCTTAAAAAGAAATCTAATTATAATTACTCCCCACAGATAGTCAGTGCTGAGGAACAAGTGGTTAGCCAACGCTAAAAGCCATGAGGGAGAAAAAAGAATGCAAGAAGAATAAGGAAAAGGAGAGAAGAAGCTGTCTTAATAAAACAACACCAAGTTATTGTAACATTCTATTTTAAAACTAAGTAAAAAGAAATTAAGCTGTATAATCCAAATTGAAGTATTGCTGAAAATCAAATTCATACCTTTAGGAAGATACTACATACGCACATATAAACTGACAAGGAGCACCCCAATATATCTGTACGCACTATGTTTCTAGGTAGTGTCTCTACTAGGCTATAAAACACAAAGGGAGAGGAACACCCTTTGCCTCTCATTATAATACATGCTAGATGTGTAAGAAGCAGAGTGTTTCACTTTCCAATTGTTACATCTTTTAATTTTCAGCTTTACTAAGTTGCTTGGAACATTTAATATGAATAAAAGCAATAATTTGCACTTACTGAATGTTTATTGTATGTCAGACACATTTCTAACCATGGGGAAATACACATCTGAGACCTCCTTCAGCTTCACTGTGGACATCTCCTGAGTTTGTATTAGTACAGCAGAGTCATATAACCTCTAAAGTCTACAGAATGATAATTAATAGGATCACCAGGCCAGTAGTGCTGCCTCCACTTTAATCTATTTAACTTTTCTGTTGTCTTATTAGAAAACTTATTTTCACAAAAAAGAGGAGAGCAAATTATTTTATGAACTGAGACAAATATAACAGATCAGTTTTAGGTTTGAAATGTATTTTTAACATACAAATTATGAGTTCTTTAAAAATAAGTAAACCAGAGCTTATGTTCTGTGTTGTTGATGTGGATATTGTATCCCAATGATGATCAACACTCTGTCTGTATTTAGGAATTATTTAACCTCTAACTTTCGATTTGGAACTCACAAATTAGCTCCTTGCATGGCTTCGCTTCTAGAACTCAACTCTAGCAAACTCCTACCTGATGTCTGAAGCAGCTCCAGACACACCCTGCCCCTCTTGGAAGCTCTTTAGGTATCCATTCACTTTGGCAGCACTAGAGACCAGCAGTGGGCATAGAGAAGGAAAACTACAGTGTAGTTCTGTCTGCTAACAGCAAGGGCTGCATTAGGAGAAGCCTCATAGATACTAATCATATGCTAGCATGCACTCTGGGCCTAAGAGGACTCAGGACAATGTCAGAAGCAGCTCATGTGGATACTGTCCTTTTATAGGACACTACTGCCCTCTACCACTCAATTTACTTAGCAGATGCGTGCACACACAAACACACACACA